>NC_072427.2:139407500-139500000 GCF_028878055.3 Symphalangus syndactylus
TCTAAATTAGCAAACATGTCAGACATCAATGGGAGCAGAATGTCTGAGTACAGTAGTTTGTTCCGCAACTATTTAATGAGTACCTCATATGCACCAGGTACTGTGGAGAGTCAGGGACATGGTATATATGTCCCTGAAACTGCAAGATATGATTTGAATGGCCAAGAGTCAGCTGGAGGAGTAAAGGGGCCAATCCTGAAGGACTTTAATGCCAGCTACGTTTTTCAGATTTTACCCTAACAGCAACAGTGAGCCATGAAATACTTTTAAAATAAATAAATAAACATCACTGTAGTTGCTGTTTGAAGAAAAAACTAAAGAGAAAATAAGACTAGATCCACAGAGACTAGCTAGAAGAACATCACTGAGGCTGATTTCAGGAGGAATTAGAGGGAGATCTGAGTCCTTCACTAAGCCGTAGTCTGGAGTTCCAGCTACCCTACGACTGCAATGAACTTCCGCTTTGCATTTTCAATCTGCTAGCAGAGTCTCCCCATGGTGACCTCTGTTTACTTGCTCCTGGAATTCTTTTCAGCTGTCTCCAAGATAATACATAAAATCTATGTCTTTTGACGTATTTGTTTGCTACTGGACACTAGGAGGAGACACAAGTACTAATATGTCTAGTAGTGTGCAAGAGTAAGGTGTCACAAAATCCCAAGAGCTCACCACAGAATATGAGAATGTGGTGGCTCAAGCCTGTAATCCCAGCACTTTGGGAGGCCAAGGAGGGCAGATCACGAGGTCAGGAGATCGAGACCATCCTAGCTAATTCGGTGAAACCCCGTCTCTACTAAAAATGCAAAAAATTAGCTGGGCGTGGTGGCGGGCGCTGTAGTCCCAGCTACTTGGGAGGCTGAGGCAGGAGAATGGCGTGAACCCAGGAGGAAGAGCTTGCAGTAAGCCGAGATTGCGCCACTGCACTCCAGCCCAGGCGATAGAGCGAGACTCCTTCTCAAAAATAAAATAAAATAAAATAAAATAAAGAATATGAGAATGTGTTTCCATATTGGGAAGAAATATACCAAAGTGATTCTATCAGCTGGCAGAGTCTGAATAAAACAATCATCAGAATGTTTTAGTTGGCAGGAAAAAGAAAGTGAATAAAGAAGAAAGTAAACTAGCATTTACTGAGCACCTACTAGGTGACAGAAGCTGTGCTAAGTGCTTTCTATTATTATTTAATGTAATCCACAATCAGGTAAATGTCATATTTCTATAAAATAGAAAACTAGAATTCAGTTAAATGATTAACTTGTTTAATGACACATATTTGATAAGTGAAGAAACAAGAATTGGCAAGATCTATCTGACTGCAAATCCTGGGCTCATTCAGTTATGTATTTCTGCCTAGTGTTACCAGTACTTGCAGTGACAGAGTTCAACCATATGTGTAGTGGGGGATTTGGGAGATTCCAAAAGTCAGTAAATGGATACCATTGAGACAGACTGACCTGCTGCTTGCTGCCTTCATCACCAGCCTCTCCCTTTTGGCACCTTCTGTGGGTATCTTACCCACAACTCCCCATCTTGGATCTCAGCACCTCCCTGTCATCACAGCTATCACATCACCTCCCAGAGTGACACATACCTGCTCCATGCCCATCTCTTCAGACTCCCTGAGTAGACCTGAGCTTGAATCCAGACTCATGAGCAAACTAACTGAATGAGAGTGGCTAAATTACTTAAACACTGTGAGCTTTACTTTTCTCATCTGTAAAGTGGAGATAATTATTCCAATTTCATACCTTTTGGAAATCTGTATGTAAAATCATCCAGTACTCTGACTGCCATACAGAAGGCATGCAAACCAGGTTTCAATGTGAAAATGGCATCTAAGATACAGCTAAATTTAATAAACTAGTTCATGTTAATACATGAAGAAAAAATATGTTACTAAACACAAGACTCATGTTTTTCCATCTCTCAAGTAACATTTACGTTTTTCATGTTATATATCTCTATCTAGATAGAAAGCAGCCATTTTAGAGCCAGAGATCATACTTGTAATTTATGTTTATTCTTACAGTGCCTGATACTTCATTGAGAAAACGATGATTTTAATTTCTATTGATAAACTGCTTTTGGAGAGTCCTTCTTGTCTGAAGTCATTATGTGTGTTCTGAGCAGATTCGAATGGGGAATAGAATTTGTTAAACTATGAGGAAAGATAGTGGACTAGCGATATCCCGAAGCCTATCTGAGACCATGTCCCCAATATGAAGCTGAAAAGGAACAATGAGATGTCTGGCAAAGCCCTGGACCCTAGAGAAGCTTTTTGTGATGCCTCTTATGATATCAGTCACAGTTGCTGAAACAGAGGTTAATTGCAGTGTTCTGGGCAAACCCAGGCATCGATATAGTTACGTAGGCTTCATACACTTTTTCAGCATTAGGAGGGGTCATTTTAGATGGTTTCCCTATGGAAACCAACACAGGAAATCCATTCTAGGTGAAGTTACTCTTTAAAAGGCCATGTTTCAAATCACCTTCAGAATTGTAACAGCCTTTGTTAGAATGAGTGATACACTGTATTTGGTTTTTCATGATCTGATAAAGCTTGAAATTTTTTTCCTCTATGGTTTAATAAATGAACTTCAAAAATGCAATTTGATGAGTGACCATGAAGCTGAGCCATTACAGAAAGATTAGGCAGAAGCACACTCATGGTTGTGCTTTTTCCAATTCAAAAAACAAGGCAAGTTGTCCTACATTTACAGCAACTATATTTACTGAGCAAAGATTGAAACCTACTGCTAGACAAAGCTTAATCGCTCTATGGATGTGTGGATCTTGTAAATAGCCTAAGTTGAGTTTATGTAAGTGACTAGCATAAATGGCAGGGAACAAAAAGTCCCCATCATTTGACTTAAGAGCAATTAGAATAGCAAGCAAACAAAAATTGAGTATTTTTGAGAAGATTATATAGTCAATAGTCTTGAAATTCATTTACAAATGTTAGTTAACAATGTAAAACTGATTTAATTTTTTTAATTCTGAGTAATTTAATTTTTAAATGCTGAATTACTGGTAAAGAGATGTTTTTAACTAGATCTGAGGTAAATGATCTGAGTGCAATACAAAACAGAGCAAATAGTGTAATTAACAGTGTAAAACCACAAGTAGGGTTGAGAGGACAGAAATGTAGAATTTAAGAGTACAGAAAGCTTTGCGCTGTCTCCTACCATACATAAGTATTCCCTTGGTCAAATAGAGTTCTATACTTGTACAGAGAACTTTTTTCGGAAAAAAAAATAAGCCCCTATTTGAACTTATCATGAAACTACAATTTCTACATAGGAAATGTTGAGTCTAATTTATATATTTATTTATAACTATTCACTTATAGTTTTTATTGTCATCAGACCACAAACTTTCCAAACTCAACTTGTATGCTGATTAAAAGTAACAGCAGTGTGTTTATTAAAGTCAGCAAATCTGTGATTCAAAAAGACACCTTACTAAAGGGTCAGGATTTTATATTAAGAAAGAATGTCTGAGAGCATGGAAGAAATGCTACTCTTTGAGCAAAAATATTTTATTGCTGTGAAAATCAGACATTAATAATTCATTTTTCATCGAATCTGCACTCCTGGCTCTTGGAAAGGCATAATAGTTGAAAGCCCTACTAGGGTGAGAAGGAACATAATGTGCCTACCTGAGGCACACCGTAAAGTTAACTGACCCCTCTACACCGGGGTGCAGAAAGCAATCCTTGAAACACGGTGCAAAATTCCGTCCTATTTAAAAGCACTCTGAATTAATGTTGTCTGTAACCTTCAACTTTACAAGAGCCCCTACTGAATTAATAAAATGAAACAAACAAGAAGAATTGTTTGAAGGGTGCATTTCAGGGACTGTGTAAAAGGAAAAGGGAAAGGCTTTCAGACTAGTATACCTGTTGGATCCAATTATCTAACCTTCAAACACATAAATTAATTACTATTATTGGCACCAGAGTCCAAAGATAAACTAGACCTACTCACTGGCCTTGGAAAGCTCACCATCTGGTAAAGCAGGCAGTCATATAAGAGACCATTATAAGCTGATGGTTCCAGGACAGAGTATTATTGCACAGGGTACTATTTGAAGAAATAAGACAGGAAGTTATCCCAGGAAAAGATAATATCTGAGCTGAGTCTTAAGCAACGACTAGAAATTCATCAGGAAATGTTGGTGTGTTCTAGAAAAAGAGATTGACATTCAGAAAGATGATCCATGCAAAGACTGTTCAAGCAAAATCACTGAAAGAAAAAGCAGTGTGGTGTATTGGGACATAGTAAAAATGCTTTCAAAGCATGAAGTGTCAGGTAGGAGGTAAACGGAGATGTAAGCAAGGGCCAGATATTGGAGAATTTTATATGTCATGTGAAGAAGCATGGATTTCATTATGTAAGGAATGAGAAGCCACTCAAGATGAGCAGGTAAATGATGTAGTTCCAGTGAAGTAGAGACAGAAACATAAGATACTATTTTTGTCAAGGTATATCATTAATCTATCAAAGTAACAGTTTATATTTTAGTAAACCTTAGTTTCTCTTGTCTACAATATTTAAGTTACAGACTAATATTCATGGAATAAATGTTGCCTAACACTTATTCTGTGCATGAAAATCTGTGTAGGAAAACAAATGAAACTAAGAAAAGTTTAAGACAATATAATTATTTATGTAACTTTTTAATTGTACTAAGATTATAAATGTTATTAGAGTCCTATGAAAGGGGATGAGATGTCAGGGCAATTTGAAAAATTTTTTTAAGTGGGATTTTTTTTCCATTTTTTTATTTGCACAAATTGATGGGGAACATGTGCGATTTTGTTATATGCATAGATTGTTGTTTTTATAATAAAAAACCCTTTTAAAATTAAATTTAAAAAAATGATTTGGAAGATTGCCAGAAATCAGTTCCCAAGAACACTAAACAGAAATGAAATAGTAAAGTGGGTATTCTGATGTTTTTTAGACTCTAAACGTGTGTGAGTTCTTATTTTCAAGGCTGTCTCAATATTTGCAATTCTTTTTTCCTCTGTTCTTTGGAGAATATGATCAAATTCAATATTATAATATCGAGTTATAATTATTTTATAGTTTAAAATAAAATATTTAGTCTATTTCTTAGTACTTATATATTGTGTTGCTGAAATTATGTTTGAATGCGCTGAAAAGTAAAACGTTAGTCTTTTTTATTGGCTTTTATTTGCTTCAGTTTCCTTTTCTCCAATAAATTTTCTATATGTATCATTCAAAAACATCCCCATAGAACATTATATATTCCATTGGAAATCTTTTATCTAAAATATCTAACTTATTTTCTGCTCTCTGGAAGCTAATATTAAAAGAAAAATATCTAAACATCTATTATTTTCACCTACAGAGTTTTCATTCAAAAATATTGGTTGAATTTTTTTTGTTGTTCAAGTGCTTTTTTTCTAAATATTGTAAATATAAGGGAAATATAATGGAAAAACTACATTAGCACGCAAAGTTATGGTGGAAGCTTGATCCCTTGCCCGTTAAGGTATTGTAATTAAATCTTTTCCAATCTAATCTACTCAAACTTAGATTTTCAGATTTCAATTTGAATTAATGTGTTAATAAAACTGAAGAAAATTTGTGAAAAAACGTGTTGTATTAGTTTTAAGATCTCAAGGACCTAAGTAAGGTTGATTAAAGTAATAGCATCATGACTGAAATTACCAAGGATATTTATAGGCAACAAGGTGAACATAACATTTTAAACATAACTTTGATCTAGATTCTTTCTATTCTTCAATTTCATAAGTTGCCTTAAACTTCAAATTGTTTTAAGACTGACTCTTAAAGCTAAGGAGGGTAGGAATCAGGCTGTAATTTGTAAGTAACATGTTGCCCATTTTTCTGATTTGCTCTTCCTCATGGGATTTACTTGTTCCCCAATAACATTAAAGTAGAACTTGTGATGTTTGTGTTTACTAAAGCAGAGTATGGGTTTCAAGTAAAGTTGTGAAATCCTGTTTTATATTCTCAAATAAAATTCTACCTAATAATAAGCCAATAAGGTAGAGTAGCATCATAGTTCCAGGTACCTCAACAAGAAATCTGAGAGTCAGAGAAGTGCAAGAAAACCTTACAAGGTGATGGACAACCTAGACCAGCCCCACCCCTAAGGAAAATATCTTAATATTAAGATACAAAGATCACACACCAAGGCTACCATCATTGCCTGATAATTATTGATTATCTCATTTATGTTTTATATTTGTCACCCAAAAATATTTATGCTAGAATAAAAAGATTTCAAAGGCTATTACTCTAGTTTAAATGATATAGTGATTTAAATGTGCAGCCCCACTGCATCTCTTGTCAAAACCCTCTATTATACAATCACTCAACCTTTTATCAAATATCTATTGTGCATTAGATATGGTGTTGCAAACAGTAAGTAGGAGAGGAGTAAATGATGGAGAATGTTGCTACAAAATCAATCTTAAAACCTCTAAATCATCTCTTCAATCATATATTCCTATACTTCTAGTTCTCTCACTCCTCTACAGACCATGAGCTTAGGAATTAGACTACTTGATTTGAACCTTCACTCCTCTATTCATTATCTATGTGGTTTTGGCAAGTTACTTGACCTCTCTGATCCTCCCTTGTAAAATTGCAGTGGCAATATTATGTCCTTCATATACTGATGTGAGGATTAAAAGTGAGACTGCAAATTGAGAGCTCAAAACAGTGCTTGGCACATATAAGCACTCAATAAATGTTTGCTATTATTGTCATTATTATTGGTAGTAGGATTATTATTACTGTGTTTAATGTCATCAAGACAGACACTTCTTTGTTTCCATTAGCCACTTCATGACATCCTTCATTTAACTACCATTTATTTTGTGCCTATCACAAGATGGTTTCTTTGCTAAAGTTTGAAGTCATAAAGATCAGTAAGAAACACTGAATCCAAAGAGCTGCCCTTCATATACTGTACCCCTTTAACCATTTCACCCAATTTCTCGGGAGGAGTCATCATTTCATCAGTTCTCTGTTCTTCTATTATTCTATCTCTGCAAAGTCAGTTATGAATTAGTTTTACCATCCACTTTAAGCCCTTGCGTAGACAAGTAATACATAATTATGGTTTCCAGCTGCCTATAAGCTATCAGCATTTATTTCAAAGATTTCCTACTCAACTCAAGGTACTTACCACACTCCTGCTACTCTCACCCTCAGCAAGTGTTCTTGCCTATTTCATGGAAAAAAAAATAATGAAGAAGATAAAATAGAAACTCTGCCCATCCTTTACAAACAAAGAGCCAATTAACTATGTCTACACATATCTCCCTCTCTCTCCTGCTGTCTCAGAAAGAGAATGCCTCCCCATCAAAAGCAATATTGTCACCTGAGCTTCAGAGGTCAACTTTTACCACCTCCTCCAAGACCTCCAAGAACCCATGGACTTTGCTTAATAGTGTGTTACTTTTTTCTTTGTTCCCTTCTCATCTAGCTCTTTAAATTTTCTCATGTCATTGTGCTCCATTTCCTTTTTCTCCTCTAAGATTCATTCATTCTCCCAAATACTGCCCTAACTTGCTTCTTCCATTTACACCCAAGATACTCAAAGGAAATTTAATTTTTCTTTACCTTTTATAGTCATACAACCCACTGCATTCTGGTTTTATGTGATACCAGTTTCCCTGAAACTATTCTAATTGCCAAATTCAGTGGAAGGTTGTCAGTGTTTATCACTTGGTACTGTTGTTCATTCTTTGATTCTCTTATCCTTCTGCTTGTAAAACGTTGCTCATTGATGACTTTCATCCTGTCTCATTGACAACTCTATGTCATTTGCTTTCTGCCCCTTAAACTCATGCTTTCTAGGTTCTTCAGCCTTTTCTTTTTTTGCATTCTGAACACTTTCTGAGGACATTGCTGACCAACTGGGTGCTTTCCACATTTGCTACTCCATTATCTGCCTCAAGGTAGGCACAACAAGACCACCACCCAGCACCCACTCCGATTATGATCCCACTTCTAAAGGTAAACTCTGGTCAGTTTTCAGTACTACAGGGCTGCTTTTACCATATCCTGGATAGCTCGCTTTATTAAAGAAGAAATGTATAGCTGATTCTACTCCCCTTAAACATACACTCCAGTTGTAGGCTTCTGCTAAAAACTTGAAGGAAAACTAATCGCATGAAGAAAATAGAGGACCAAAAAAGGCATTTTCTTAAGTAAATATGCAACATAAGATTTGATCACACATAAGTATTCATAGTTTAGTGATTTTAAGACTCCAGGCTGGGCGCGGTAGCTCGTGCCTGTAATCCCAGCACTTCGGGAGGCTGAGGCAGGCGGATCACGAGGTCAGGAGTTCGAGACCAGCCTGGCCAACATGGTGAAACCCTGTCTCTACTAAACATACAAAAATTAGCTGGGCATGGTGGCGGGCGCCTGTAATCCCAGCCACATGGGAGACAGAGGCAGGAGAATCGCTTGAACCTGGGAGGTGGAGGTTGCAGTGAGCGGAGATTGCACCACTGCACTCCAGCCTGGGCAACCAGAGCAAAACTCCGTCTCAAAAAAAAAAAAAAATATATACTCCAAGTAAATGGATTTTTTTTCTATAAATGAAAATTGAATTATTAAGTTATCGTGCTGCTGTTAGGCATTTGTAGTGGAAAGGGAAAGGAAAAGAAACCATCTATTTTTCCCCTCAAGGCCATATTATATGTGAATGTTTCCTGCTTAATAGCTGCACCTGCTGGTAAGGACAAAGGATGCACTATAACTTGATTTTGTAAATAACTTATTGCAATGGGCCAAGACTTTGTGCCATACCTAATGGGCATGTTGCCTCCTTCTCTTTTGATTGCTTTCCTTTGTATACCATTTAAAAAGAAAAGCCTTGTACTGTTGTGTGTACGAGCTTAAATCTGTTTTCATTACTGCTTGAAATTATTTCTGTTGTCATCTCAACCATTGTCAGCCCACTATTTGTTTTCAGAATTTACAGTGAGTTTGCTAAGTGAAGCTGTCAACCTGCTCAAATACACAGTCAACTTTATTATTTGCAGTGTTAAAGAAATGTAGTCATTCCTTTAGCAAAGTTTGTTGAAGAATAACAGGAGCACAGTTTGGAAATGTACCAAAAACAAGGAATTAATTTCTGGTCAACCTAATTGTAGATAAGTTTTAAATACCATGTCTTCTCAGGAGAAAAACTGAAAGCAATTCTGTGATATTTGACATAAGAGGAGTTCAGCACAGAAAAATAGAAAAACAAAATATACTTAGGAAAATATAACATATAAAATGCATTCTTTTTTTCCTTAAATCACTAATAGAGTAGGGACCCAGAGCTTTGAGAATATATTTTGCATCCTTATGTTACATTAAGAGCTCACTTTGGAGACCTGAAGAATCATGTGGCTAATCAGGTGTATGAGGAAGTTTCCTTACCATTCTTAAATAACATACCATTTAATTTTGCATTAGTATTCTCAAGTGAATGCTGAATTCTTTTATTGCTGTGTTCATATTTAAGACCATTATAATAATAGTTTTGTGTGATTTTATTATTCTGATTCAAAAAATGAAAATGCTCTATCTAAACAAAGAAAAATGATTGTGAAAGCTAAGTTAACATCTCTTTTTGTTTCTTTTTAATTGATCCCTTAAAGGAGGGAGTTGCGGGATTGATAGGATCCATGTACAGAAAGTTGGCTAGAGGTTGCAAGCCATGTCGCCATGATGTGGATAAAACAGTCATCATGCTCCTTCTGGCAGAAATACATGCCCAGTTACTCAGTATCTATTTAGTGAGAACTTAGTATGTATGCCTCACACCACCATGCATGCTTTTAGGCATGTTATGCATGTAAATGGATATCTCAAGGAAAGAACAAATCTTAGGAACCATTGCTCTAAGACTCATTATTTGCCTTTTGCTCACTTCCTAATAATTCATTTTTATCATCATAGCTCAATCTATAAGATGTCATAATGATTTTCATGGGCCCTAGGCACTTTTATCTTCCTGGGCCCCTTCTTTCATGAAACAAAATATTAAGTTATATTTTACGATTGCATTGGTATAAAGACAAATATATTAATATTATATAGCAAAACCTTTTTGGACTTAAAGTTCATATATTTCCTTTTAATTAAAAAGAAATTAACGTGTGTTTATAGGCCAATAAAAGTATTGTGAGCCCTAGGCACTATTCCCACTATGCCTAAAGCATAAGTTGGACCTGGATCCCTATGGATTCACTGCTACTGACTGCCAAATCTATGGTTCTTACCTTGACCTCTTGCTTAAACCCCAAATTGAGAACTGCCATTAGAAACATACTACTTACTTATATTACCATTACTTTAGATTATGAAAACCAAATTCATAATTATCCCTAAACTAGCTCTACTTCCAACTTGTATATTTCCATCAATTGTCTCATTTTTTCCCCATTCTTCCAAACATAGAAGCACAGGAGTAATCCTGACTCTCTGCTTTTTTCCTCATATTTTATGTTGAGAGTTCAATTTGAATGAACTATCTTTTCTTCCCTCTGCATATCATCCCCACCTCCACCCTTTCCAACAGATTCAATATTTCCCATATGAACTGAGATCAATGTTTCCACAGAGTTTTCTAAACCCTCTCCTCTTATAGTTTTTCTGCATACTAATGCCAGATTAATTTTCCTAAGGTATTTATCATGGGATCAGTTTTCTGTGCAAGAATTTCTAGTGTAAATAATATAAAAGCTAAATGTTTCTAATTTATGCCCTCTAATAACCTGACTTTATCAATTTATTCCTCTCAACTCCCCACATGAATTCTTCAGTGGGCTGTGGTACAGTCCTCACCATCCCTCACAAAAGTTGCATTTAGCTCCACCTTTTCTCCTTAACTTGAGCTATTTCCTCCCCCTATTCATCATCAGAAATTTCTCCACAGTTCCAGATCCAGATTTAGTCCTATACTCTCCAGAATATCTTCTCTGATTACTTCAGGCAATATGATTCCATCCTTCTTTTATGCCAGCACATTTTCAATGTATACTATTACTACTCACATTAACCTCTTCTTATTTCATTTTGTGTTTCTATAGAAGAACAGCACAAACTAGGTAATTTGTAATGAACAGAAATTTATTTGGATCACAATTCTGGAGGTTTGAAAGTCCAAGACTGAGGAACCGCATCTGGTGAGGGCCCTCTTGCTGCACCATAATATGGCAGAAGGCATCACATGGGCAAGAGAAACCAAGAGAGGGCAAGAGAAGGCCAGAATAGCTTTTATAACAAACTCACTCCCATGGTAATAAACCCAAACTCATGATAACAACATTAATTCATTCATGAGGGGAGAGCTCTCATGACCTAAACACCTCCCATTAGGCCCCAGCTGTTAATACTATTGCAATAGGGATTAAATTTCAAACACATATAAACCACAGCATTTCACCCCCGGCCTCCAAAACTCATGTTCTTCTCACAGTCAAGATGCATTCATTACGTTCAAATAGCCCCCAAACTCTTAACTCATTCCAGGATCAACTGAAAAGTCCAAAGTCTAGATTCTTATCTAAATCAGATGTAAGACTCAAGGCGTAATTCCTCCTGAGGCAAATTTAACTGCAGCTATGAGTCCATGAAATTAAACAGGTTGTATATTTCCAAAAAACTATGGTGAGACATGCATAGAATAGACATTTCTGTTCCAAAGAGAAGAAATGGGCAAGATGGGCTAACTGGTCCCCAGTAAGTCCAAAACCCAAAAGGGAAAGCAATTAATTTTTAAAGTTGGAGAATAATCACCTTTGACTCATGTCCCACATCCTGGGCACATGGGGTGAGGGTCAGGCCCCAAAGCTTCAGACAGCCCTGCCTCTGTGGCTGTGCTGGTCTCAATCCACCCAGCAGCTCTCATGACTTGGAGCCTCATGCCTGCAGCTTTCCCAGGCTGAAGCTGCATGCTAGTGGCCCTACAGTTTTGGGGTGTTGGGGGCTGCTTCACTTCTATGGCTCACTAGGCATTGCTCTAGTGGGGACTCTCCGTGGTAGCCCTACTTCTATGGCTCTGCTGGGCATTCCTCTAGTGGGGACTCTTTGTGGTGGTTCCATACTTGTGACAAGTCTCTGCCTGGGCCCCCAGGCTGTTCACAACATCTTTTGAAATCTAGGTGGAAGCCACCATGCCATCATAGCTCTTGCATTCTACATCCCTGCAGAATTAGCACTACATGGACGCCACCAAGGCTTATGGCATGTGTCTTCCAGATCAGCAAGTTGAGCGATAGCTGGGCCGCTTGAGCCACAGCTGAGGTGGCCAAAGCGCACTGCGGCAGAATCAGAGAACAGAGTTACAAGGCACAGGGCAGTGAATACTGAGGTCCTAAGAGCATCTCTCTTGAAAACTTGCCCTCAAGGCCCTAGTTTGCCTTAAAGATCTCTAAAATGCCTTTGGAGACATTCTCCCATTGTCTTCATGAATAGAACCTGGCTTCCTTCTATCCATATTAATCTCTTTAGCAAATGATCTCTTGGCCACACACTTTGTATTATCTCCCAGACATGCTTTTTTATTCTTTACATGGCCAGGCTGAGAATTTTCCACATATTTCCATTCTGCTTCCCTTTTAATTATAAATTTTACCTTTAAATCATTTCTCTCCTCTCATTTTCCTGTAAGTATCCAAAAGAAGCCATGCAGCACCATAAATTTTTTGCTACTTAGCTGACCTTGCTTCTCAGTTTCATCTGATATTGTCAGATGAAAGGTGATCTCATCAGAATCACCTTTACTGTCCATTTTTCTGTCAACATTCTAATCACAACCACTTAAATAAAGCCCAAGAAAATTTAGACTCTCCCTAAAGCTCTTGTCTTCTGGGTCCTCACCAGAATTGCCCTTAATACTCCACAGATATCTACACTTTTTCTAGCCTTCTCCTCCAAACTTTTCCAACCTGTACCTATCACCCTGTTCCAAAGCCACTTCCACATTTTCAAGTATTTGTTATAACAACGGCCCTGCTTCTTGATACTAATTTTCTGTCTTAGTTCATTTTGTATTGCTATAACCACAGATTAGGTAGTTTATAATGAACGTAAGTGTATTTGGCTCACAATTTTGGAGCCTGGAATGTCAAAGATCAAGGGGCCACATGTGGTGAGGGCTTTCTTTGTATGTCATAAAATGATGAAAGACATCACATTGGTGAGAGAGAGTGAGCGAGGGCAAAAGAGGGGGCAAATATGCTTTCATAAAAACCCACTCCTGAGATAATAAACTTAATCCCACAATAATGACAATAATCCATTCATGAGGGCAGAACCATTATGACCTAAACACCTCCCAGCAGGTCCCACCTCTCAACACTGTTGCACTGAGGATCAAGTTTCTAACACATGAACTTTGGGGTGCATATTCAAATCATAGCAAGCTCCTTTTTTTTTAAGTCTGCTCATTTCCCAAGTGTTACATTCATCTTCTTTGTTTTCTATTATATTTTTGTTACTCCTAGAATAGTACTAGAATACTATTTTTATTACTGCCTAGAATAGTACTAGTTACAGTGACATAAAATTAAGATGTATTCATGTAATGATTGATAAAACATTATAAATTTAATTTTAAAAATAATGACTGGAATTTTTGTAGCCTATTAACTTTTTGACTTTACTGAGGTATAACTGACAAATAAATGTTGTATATATTTAAGGTTTTCAACTTGATGTTTTAATATACATACACGTTGTGAGCTAATCACCGCAATCATGCTAATTAACACATCCATCACCTGCCTCAAGTCATTTCCTCCTTTGGTTTCCTTCTCCTTCCTTCTCCTCCTCCTCCCTCCTCCCCCCTTCCTCCTCCTCCTCCTTCTTCTTCTTCTACCTATTCTTCTTCTCCTTCTTCCTCTTCCTCTTCTTTTCCTGTTTATTTCATGTGTAATGAGAACACCAGATCTACCTGCTTGGCAGATTTCAAGTATGTAATACAGAATTGTTACCTGTTGTCAGCATGCTATACATTAGCTCTCCAGAACTTACTTGTTTGCAATTCTGAAACTTTGTACCCTTTAACCAACATCTACCAATTTTCCCCTTTTGCCAGCCTCTGGCAACCACCATTCTACTCCCTACTTCTATGAGAGTGACTATTTTAGACTTAATGTATAAATGTAACAATGCAGTATTTGCCTTTCTATATCTGGCTTATTTCACTGAGCATAATCTCCTTTAGTTTCATCCATTTTCATACAAATGACAGGATTTTTTTTAAGGCTAAAAAATATCCTATCTCTGCCTGTATACACACCCCCCCACACACATACAACACACACACATACACACACACACCATGTTTTCTTTATCCATTCATTTGTCAATATTTACATTATGTCCATATATTGGCTATTGTGTATAATGCTGCAATGAACATAGAAATATAGGTATCTCTTTGACAATCTGATTTGATTTCCTTTGGAGATATATATATATATTCTCATAGTTGGGATTACTGAATCATAAGGTAGTTCCATCTTCAATTTTTTGAAGAACTTCCATGCTGTTTTCCACAACCACTGTACCAACTATCATTCCCACAAAGAGTTTACAGGGGTTCCCTTTCCTCCACATTCTTGCCAACATTTGTTATCTTTTGTCTTTTGGATAACAGTCATCTCAACAGGTGCAAGGTAATATTTCATTGTGATTTTGATTTGCATTTCTCTGATGATTAGTGATACTAGGCACTTTACATAAACCTGGTTTTTTTTCCATTTGTATGTAGTTTTGGAAATATGTCTATTCAGATCCTTTGACCATTAAAAAATCAGATTATTTCTCCCTTTCCTATTGAGTTGTATGACATCCTTATGCATTTTAGATATTAATTCTTTTCAGATATATGATTTGTAGATACTTTATCTCAATTCATAGGTTGCCTTTCACTCTGATGATTGTTTCTTTTGCTGGTGCAGAAACTTTTTAGTTTGCTATAATTCCACTTTATTTTTGCTTTTTTTGCTTGTGCTTTTGATGTCATATTTAAAAAATCATTGCCCAGACTAATGTCAAGAAGCTCATATGCATGTTTTCTTTTAGTAGCTTTATATTTGCAGGTTTTAAATACAAGTCTGTATTCCATTTTGAGTTGATTTTTGCATATAGTGTAAGACAAAGGTCTAATTTTATTTTTTCATTTTTCTGCATTTGCATATTCAGTTTTTCCCAATACCATTTATTGAAGAGACTATCTTTTTCCTATTATGTGCTTTTGGCACCTTCCCAATTGGTTGACCATAGAGACATGGATTTATTTCTGAGCTCTCTAATCCATCCCATTGGTCTATCTATCTGTTTTTATGCTAGTAGCATACTGCTTTGATTACTGTAGCTTTGTAATATATTTTTAAAATTAGGAAGTGTGATGCCTCCAGCTTTTGTCTTCTTGTTCAAGATTGCTTTCGCTACTTGGGGCCTTTTGTGAGTCCATGTGAATTTTAGGATTGTCTTTTCTATTTCTATAAAGAATGTAATTTGAATTTTAATAGGGATTGCATTGAATCTATAAATTACTTTGAGCACTATGGCCATTTTAACAATATTAATTGTGCAACCCATGAATATGGGATGTCTTTTCATTTATTTGTGTCTTCTTTAATTTCCTTCATCAATAATTTATAATTTTCAGTGTAGAAATTTTTCACCTCTTTAGTTAAGTTTATTTCTAAATACTTTATTCATTTTGATACTAATATAAATTAAATTGTTTTCTTAATTTTCTTTTTGGATAGTTTGTTACTTGTGTATAGAAATGCCACTGATTTTTGTATGTTAATTTTGTATTCTGAAAATGTACTCAATCTGTTTATTGGTTCCACCAGTTTTTTGTTTTTGGTTGTTGAGTCTTTAAGATTTTCTGAATGTTTGGTCATGACATTTGCAGGCAGAGGAAATTTTACTTCTTTCTGATTCTGATGCCTTTTATTTTTTTCTTGTCCAATTGCTTTAGCTAAGACTTCCGGTACTATATTGAATAGAAGTGGCAGTAGTGGGCACTGCTGGTTTACACCGGATCTTAGAGAAAAAGCTTTTCATTATTTCCCATTTATTATAATATTAGTGTAATCTTTACATGTGACCTTTAGTATAATAAGTTCATATCATACCTATTTTGTCGAGAGTTTTTATGGGATGGATCAATGATCAATTTTGTCATATACTTCTTTTGTATTTATTGAAATGAACATGTGGTTATTATCTTTTATTCCATTAATGTATATCACAATTATTTGTTTTCATATATTGAGTCATCCTTGCATCTCAGGGATAAATCCCACTAAGACATGTTGTATAATCATTTTAATGTGCTGTTGAATTCAACTTGCTAGCATTTTACTGAAGATGTTTGCATCTATGTTCATTAAGAATACTAGCTTGTAATTTTGTGTGGATGTGATGTCTTTGTCTGGCTTTGGTATAAGTGTAATGGTGACCTCATAAAATGCATTTGGAAGTGTTACTTCTTTTTCTATTTTTTTTTAAGAGTTTGAGAAAAATTGGTATCAATTCTTCTTTAAATAATTTGGTAGAATTCACCTGTGAAGCCATCTGGCCCTGGGCTTCTCTTTGTTGAGAAGTTTTTAATAACTGATTCAATAACCTTTTTTGTTATTGATCTGTTCAGGGTTTTTATTTCTTCTTTGATTTTGTTTTGGTATGTTATATGCTTCTAAGAATTTATCCATTTCTTCTTGGTTATCTAGTTAGTCCAGTAGCCTATGAAATTACCACGTAAAATGAAAACAATTCTGTGAGGATTTGTTGAGTTTTTTCATCCAGATTTTATAAACATCTTTTTAAAATCATCTGAATAGACTGTCTGATAGTATCATGTAACAAGGAACAAGGGATTCTCAGTCATGTGTGATAGAAACTCAGATCAAACTATTTTTTAAGTCTGTTGCCTTACATTTAATCTTTCCATAAATATTTACTGAGTAGCTCTTATATGCCAGCCTGTTGCTTATTATGCTAGGTATGTAAAGATGCACAAGAAATCCCTTTCTATTAAACTCCAGAGTTTATACTCTAGTGGACAGTGCCACACAATGCCAGATAGTACAAAGTTCTATGAATCAAATACAACAGAGTGAGCTCTTAAACAGTAAATAGGAAATATGGTAACTCATTTAGATTTAATGACCTGGTAAGTACCTTCTGTGTAGATGAAAACTCATATGAGATCTAAGTGACAAAAAGGATGTTGGGAATGAAGCCATGTGAATATCTGGGGAAAAGATAGGATAGATGAAGCCAACCAGAAAGGCAAAGTCCCTGAGAGAGAAATAAGTTTGTTAGAATACAGAATTAGACAGAAAGCCTAGTATAACTGAACAATGTTGAACAAGATGGTTGGCCAGAAGTTCTAATGTGTCACCGAGGTTCATCTCTTCCTTTCCATTTCTAGCCACTGCCTGACTTCATGTGGCTTTTTCCTCAGTCAGGCTTTCTCTCTGATGCTACCAGATTGTCTCCAGCTGCTCCAGGATTATGTGGTTCCCACAGTTAAATACCAGGGAGAGAAGCTGTATCTTTCCCAGCTTCTATGTCAATTCCCCTTAAAGACCTCTGTCAGATTGTGCTGGGATTGTGTGTGTGTCCCTGGACCAATCACCTTGCTCCTTGAGTTGAGATATTCTACCTGAGATATTCTAATTGAGCACTAAGCACTATGTGCCTACTGCTGTGGCAGGGAATGCAAATTCTTGATTGACAGCTCTATGAGAAACACATGCAGTGGGGAGAAATTGTTCCCAAAGGGAAAGAATGCAAGAGAAGCAAGAGAACCAATGCCACTGCACATTTCTTAAAAACAATTTAATAACAGCCAATGAACTCTGGGCTCAAGATTACAAATGGAAAAGAGAAGGTCAATCTTCATAAATTTTCCATTCATATACCTTATGTTTCATTCAAGCTTTGGTAAATACTTGTTCCTCATGAAAATTTGAAAGTCGGCTATTATATTAATAATCCTGTTGTCTTTTCAGAAGAATAATACATTAAAAGTTTTATGATTTATCTTCAGATTCCAATTCTGTTAGTAGATCATGCTGAAAGAACTTATATTCCAATCTTCGAGTTTTCCATTGCATAGAAAAATGACATACCAACTATTTGTTGCACGAATGGTGGGTAAGAGCTCAGGTTCTGGAGGTAGACAGCATTGACTCATGCTTTGGTTCTGCCTCTTAATATCTTTGTGACCGTAGGTGTCTCTGTACCTTAGTCTGCTCATCATTAAAATAATAATACCTATCTCATAAAGTTTGTTGTAAAGATTAAATGAGCTAATATACATACAGAACTTAGAAGAGTGCTTACCACATAAGAACCCAATAAATATTAATTACCATTATAATTATTGCAGTAATTTGATTTGAAAAGCCACTGGAAGATGCACAGTTTCATATAAAATCTAAGTCCCTATTTTGCAGTGATTAACATTACAGAGTTCTAATGTTTTTCCACTTTTTATAATCTGCAGAAAGTGAATTCTGCTTCAGATACAATATCCCAAATCGTTGTGGTGAAAATAAAATATAGGATAATATTTAGCTGGTATAAAGCACATAAAGACAATTGCAACTGAGGGTCAAAACTAAAATATGAATGGGAAGTTGAATATTGCATTTATTATTACAAACAGTAATTTTTAGAAAATAGTCCCAAAGCTTCTAAATAAAATAAAATAAAATAAAAACACAAGGAAAAAGCATGACTGTTACTCTCTGTTAATGGTATAAGTGGAAAGAAGTTAAAAATGTGTTATGATGAAATAAAATGTATTTTATTCAAAAACTTTAAGTTGTCAATCTCACAATTGCACCACGTGTTTTGGTCTCTTTTATGAGTTTATTGGAATTTCTTTTTATCTCAAAAGCAGATAATATTTTAAATATGTATGCGACATAGCAATAATGCCTTGATCATATCCTTTCAGCATGCTATGTTAAAATATGAAACCAGTATTAGCCCAGTTAAAGATAATCTTCTAATAACTGACCAAATATCTTTTCTTAAAAAGGTGTTAGTATGAATATTTGCGTCATTTGACTTAGTCTTATGATAATATTAGTTCTTATTGATCTTTAATTGACTCATTCATTTGTTCCTATATGGCCTTAAAACATCAATTCATTTGATACAAAATAGATCTTGGCTGGGTATTGTGGTTCATGCCTGTAATTCCAACACTTTATGAGGCCAAAGCGGGCAGATCACTTGAGGTCCGCAGTTTGAGACCAGCCTGCCCAACATGGTGAAAACCTGTCTTTACCAAAAATACAAATATTACCCAGGCATGGTGGTGCGTGAATTTAACCCCAGCTACTTAGAAGGTTGAGGCAGAAGAATCACTTGAACCCAGGAGCTGGAGGTTGCAGTGAGCCAAGATCACCCCACTGCACTCCAGACTGGGAGACAGAGCGATACTTTGTCTCAGAAAAAAAAAAAAAAAAAAGAAAGAAAGAAAGGAGGAAGGAAGGGAGGAAGGGAGGGAGGGAAAGAAAGAAGGAAAGAAAAAGAAAGAAAGAGAGAGAGAGAAAGAAAGAAAGAAAGAAAGAAAGAAAGAAAGAAAGAAAGAAAGAAAGAAAGAACAGATGTTGAATAAACAAATCTATAATTGAGGAAAGGAACAGAATGTATCAAGTAGAATAAAATCTTTTCAAAGTAATAAGATACTCAGATAATTTTTATTCTGATTACTGTGGAAACAAGGAAGGAAGAGAGATGAAATGAACATAAAGGACTTTATCATATTACCTGCTTTAGATATATGCTACTATATATTTCATCTCTTGTCCAGCTCAAGTTTGGTGACAATAACTCCATTTTCAGATAAGAAAATTGAGGCTTAGACAAAATTATGTCAAAGCCAACAGCTAATATGTGGTTGGGCCACTACTAATGTCTACGTTTGGACAAAACCAAATCCATTTCCTTGCACCACATTGTGCTCCCTCCTTGTAATTAACGATATTATGTGTTGAGAACACTTTTCCCACCAAGCTTCACTTTCACATCCTTTATAATATACAAATACTGAATACATATGTAAAAATATTTTCTGGGTACTTTTGCATTTTTGCACTTATAACCTAGAATATTGAAGAAATAGACCTTCCATATGAGTTAAATTTGCTTTCAATCATTTTTTATTTTAAATTTTAATTTTAGTAACTGTTTTTATGCTCTACTGTCCCTCTCTCAACTCTTTTTTATAAATAAATAAATAAATAAGAAAAAAGCAGGCTTACAGTAACATCTAGGATCCTTGACTTTTTACTAATATTGACAGGGCACAGAATTGAACTTTGAATTTGTGTTTCCAAATAAACATCTAGTTATAGGGACTACATTGAAAGGAAACTAATGAAATTCCAAGGTGCTCTGGGGTGGCTGTTTTATTCTGATCGGTGGTAGATTGCACTATTGACCAAATGTCAGACACAGGGCGATACAATGATTGAATAAAAGTGTATACATAATCGGAGCAGAGAACTTTGCCAGGACCAGCTTTGTCGCCTTTCTCATAATACTAGAGGAAATTCTTTTTTTTTTCCTCCTCTCTCAGTGCAAATAAATTTTTTCTTTCTGGGCCCCCTCCTCCTTTTATTGGTGCCCCCAGATAAAATAATGCAAGGTGCCTTAGCCAGAGACGCTGATGAAATATTTTCAGCCTAGATATTAATCTGTTATCAGTTCTGTAGGTGTGAAATGTGATGAAGATGACAGAGAATCATGCTCTGCAGGCCTCAAGTAATTTGCACCAAAGATATTTAGATCTATCTTTGGACACTGCAGATCAGTTATTATGGGAGGGGAAAAGCCCTTGGGGAGTCTACCTTGAAACATATTTCAAATGCCAGGGGAGTTGCATGAAAATTGGGTAATGAATGAAACTCTGATTGCAGAAAAATCACTTTGGAATGTGACTGCTGCAGCATACTGCTGCTCTGTGTAAACCTTAAATGCTTAACAACATGGACTGAGTAGTGTGGATTCTATGATGCATTCTGATACTACTTTCTATCTTTACTCCTCTTGCAGCATTCAGATGGGGATGAATAAATATTTGTCTTACAAGCTAATGGCTCTCTTTTCCATTTAATTGAAAACACGACCATGGCATGTGCATAATATATGAGAGCCTATAGATGGCTTATGCTAAGTTCACCAAAGAAATGTTATCTTCTCTATCCCTATAACTCTGCATAAATCAACAATGTTTCTAAAACTTCAATAGATATTCCTGAAAGCCTTTAATTAAATCAAGTTTTAGACAAGATTCGGCCTCTCATTCTTAATCATCAGGCTAGGATCAAGAGACATTACAAGTGCTTTTGGAAAACTTATCTCAAATAGCCAGAAATGGTTTACCAATGATAATCAGGTAAAGATGTCTGTGCGTTCATTCCTAGTTCTAATTCAGGAATTTAACTTGGAACAAAGAACCCGTAGTTGCTTATACCACATAGGTACCTACTATGAAGACAACTATGAGATCAAAGCTTTTCAAGTAACTCTTCTGAAACATTACATTAATTTAATTATGGACAGAAGCCTGTCTATAGAAATTCTTCAAATCATAATAAATTTCAGAGTAAAATTAAACATTTGCTGAATAATAGAAATGTACCCACAGAAGTGCTTATGTTTACAAGGTCTAAGAATGGTCTCTTCTTTAAAGCCTACCCGAGTAAAACTCATGGTTGTATTCTATTTAATTATGAACGTGTTTCTTTCATGGCCCTGCTATGGTCTGAATGTTCATGTCCTCCTAATATTCACATGTTGAAATCTCAACCCTCAATGTGTTATTACATGAAAGTAGAACCGTTGGGAGGTAATTAAAACATGAGGGCAGAGCCCTCCTGAATGGGATTAGTACCTTCATAAAAAAGGTCCAAGGAAGCTCATTTGCCCCTTCTGCCATGTGAGAGCACAGCAAAAAGACGCCATCTATGAACTAGAAAGCAGATTCTCACCAGACACCAAATCTGCCAGTGCCTTGATCTTTGACTTCCCAGACTCCAGAATTATGAGAAATAAATGTCAATTGTTTATAAGCCAGCCAGTTTATGACATTTTGTTTTAGCAGCTTGAATGGACTAAGATAATCACTAAAATAATTTTAAAATATTTATTTTCGTGTTTTTTTTTTTTTTTTTTGAAACAGAGTTTTGCTCTTTCACACAGACTGGAGTGCAGTGGCATGCTCGCAGCTCACTGCCACTTTGAACTCCCAGGCTCAAGCAATCCTCCCACCTCGGCCTCCTGAGTAGCTGGAACTACAAGGCATGTGCCACTGCACCTGGATAATTTTTTTTCTATTTTTTATAGGGACAAGGTGACAGGGTTTCACCATGTTGTCCAGGCTGGTCTCAAACTCCTGGGCTGAAGCAGCATCCACCTGCCTCGATCTTCCAAAGTGCTAGGATTACAGGCATGAGCCACTGCGCCCAGCCCTTAAATATTTATATACATGACTGTTGATGTGTTTAGAGTATAACCTACACAGGGGGTAGAAATTATGTCCTCACCAGAACCTGGCACATAATAAATACCTAATAAGTGTTTGTAGAATGAGCACATAAATGAAGAAAAGGGAATATTTAAATTTTTTAAGGCAAATAGGGTTATGTGAAAAAAAACAAACAAAGGCTTTTACGTTGAATTCTTTTCACATATTACAAGTGGCAAAAATAGTAAAGGAAGAAAGCAAGGAAAACACTCTAAAATTTAAAAAAACGTATCTATTGTCAAATCAAAGAATGTAACAAAAAGTGCCCAAAGTAGAAATAAGCTGTGCTCTCCACCTGCAGCAGGTCGTCCACCAGGTGACATCAGAATCCAAGAGATTGACTACAGCTGCTGGGGGTACATGTGTCATCTAGATGCTGGAGAAGCTAATTCCATAGTGAAAACCACTTCTGACTTGGAAGTTCTGATACAAGTTACTTCATCCCAACGTTCAAAATGGTGCACAGATAGCCCCCAGCTACGCCAGTGACATCAGTCTCTTCCAAGGTTTTTAAACTGATTAAGTTAGGCATTACCTTACCTGAAATATGTCTCTATACCAGATTCTCTCATGCATTTCAGACTTTGAGTGTACCTTGGTTGAAAGGAAACCCCTCAATGTTATAAATGTTCAATTTTTTTATAGGATAAACACAATTTTTGTAATTCAGAATTTGAGGATGGAGGTGATAGCAGCTACAAGGTTTAAATTCCCAGAAGTTGGGACTAGAAGGCTGATTGCTTTATAGGATATAAGGGAACACAAGCAGAATTTTAAGGGAATGCTTTATATAGATAGATGAGGGTGGAAATGACTACAACGGAGACCATCATAATTAGTCTTCAAAAAAGAGGAGGAGGAAGAGAAGATTGAGGAACGGAAGGAGGAGGCAGGATAACAACTCTATAAGCAAGTATCAGCAAAGCCCCACCACGTTACTTTGTCTTTCTAGAGAGGATACTAGATATGAAGTACTTGATAATCTTTTTCTGCTTATCATTCTAATATGAAAAAAGAAGAAGAGTTTTTTTAAAGTAATTTATGGCTATAGATTTCTAATTTGTTTATAAAAACAGAAGTAGTAGAATATTTGGGGTATTTAACTATCTATCTCTAGCTCTATAGAATGCTATACATATAACATTTACAGTGTATTTATAATATAGTGCAGTATATTTAAATATGTAATATAGATAATATATTTAAATATCCATACAATATTCAAAGTAATTTAATGATTCTTTGAAATGAAGTCCCCTGAATCTGAAACTCAAGAAATCTACAGCTCTACATCAAACTCATTGCACCATAAATTAAGATGCATCGAACCTAGAATACATAAATATTCTGTATTCTTCGGGATACATATTCGGGATAAATATTATGCTAGAGTATCTTATATTTGCTTCCAAATAGATTATAAATTCTATGTAGAAGGATAATATTTTACATATACGTTGAAGAGTTTTTTTCTTTACTTTCTATATCTTATTACTATCTTTCCCTTTCAAAGAGTAGCTAGAGTATTACCTGCTTTCTGCCACCAGGGAGGGATGGTGCACCAAAACAAAGACAACAAAGGCAAATCTATTCATAGTTTTATGTTTCAAATCCCAAAATTTTGCACAGACAGAAGCTATGGAAATATGTGCAGTAAGGAAAAGTTTTCTCTAGTCTCCAGCACTATTCAAGACTGGATAAGTTTTCCACAAATGCGTAGGTGATGAGAAAAATCAAAGAGGGGGGAAAGAGAACATGAGTACTGGTGCGTTCTTGAGAAATAACACTTTTCTGAAATAACACTTTTCTGTTTCTTCTATCCAAAATGAATCCCTGGAAAGGGAAAGACTTAAATCAAAAATAATCTGAGCTGAGTTCCCTGTTCCCAAGGAAGAGATGTAGTTCACAAGGTCCCTAGGTATCACCATGTGTAGACTGGGCAGAGAGTGGTAGAATGCTTCACATGACACATCTGGGCAGAAAGACCTAAGATGACCTTAACAAGAGTTTTCTGCAGCCTAGAGGGGTACTGGCACAGTAGAAGGTTTACCAGGAGATCAAGAACAGCGCAGATGTGACCTGAAGAGCTGGCATGCCTGAAGTAGCATTGTGGACTAATAAAGAAAACGGAGGAGTGAGTGAACTGTAAAGGTTCATGAAGGAAGATTAGATAAGAATGGCACTGTAAACAGATACTAAAGTATGTAATGATGACACCAAAGCAAGGTGCACATCCTGTGCATTGAACCCAATACCATGTAAGCTAATGCTCCTCAAAACACTTAGACATAACCGTGAGGGAAACAGGAAGAGGCAAGGATTAGGGAGACATGTGGAGGAACTCCAAAATTTAAATTTACCTTTCTACCACTGAAGAGAATGGTCTATGAAAATACCCGGAAGCAGGGCATGCCTGTTGTGTTCAAGAAACAAGCTGGGGGACAGGATGGCTGGTGCAAAGTGAATAAGCGGGAGAGTAGCAACACCTGAGAGTAAACAGACAATGAAGTGACACTGTGGATTATGAGGATTATGAGAAGGATTTGGCTTTTATTCCAAGTGATACAGGAAGCTATTGAAAGGCTTTAAGGAGACTTGTTACACGAACTTCCCTTTCTTTTCATTCAATTACTCTGGGTAATTTCTTAAAAATAGACTTAAGAAGAGTAAGATAGAAGTGGACAGAAAAGGTTGAAAAGGAAACTATTGCAATATTCCAAGTGAGAAATGATATCGGCTTTGATTAAGGTGGTAGTGATGAAAGTATTGTGATTGTCGTCAGATTCTGAATATCTTCTGAAGGTCGAGTGTTAGTATATGCTAATCGGTTGGTTGATGGATGTGCACAAATGAGTAGAAGGCTTTAGGGTTAAACGACCAGAAGAATGGTGTTGCCATTCTCTGAGATGGTAAAGACTAGAGGGAACTGGTTTCAGTGGTTTTGCACATGCTAAGTTTGAGTGATAACTATTACCCATCTAAATGCAAATTTCAAATAAGTACTTGTATATTCAGCGTTGAAACATAGGGTCAAAGTTGAGGCTGGAAGGTTATAGGTTATAAATGTCACTTAAAACCATGATACTAATGATGGTGCATGCCTGTAATTCCAACTATTCCAGAGCTGAGGCAGGAGAATCACTTTAGCTCAAGAGTTCAAGACCAACCTGGGTAACATAGCAAGACCCCATCAGAGAATAAAACTGTAAAACCACAATACTGGATAAAAACAAGAGAGTGAATGCAGATAGAAAGAAGAAAAGGTATAAGGACTGAAATATAAAGGATAAAAGGTATAAGCTCTGAGATACACCAATGTTATGAAGTGATGAAAAATCAGAAGAGGAAACTGAAAAGAACAATCCTTAGGCAAGAGCAAAAAAAAAATTCAAAAAGTAGAAATTTTTAAGGTTCAACTGTGTCAAATGTTGCCAACTAATCAAATAAGAGGAGGACTGAAAATTTGGCATTGAATTTAGAAGCATGGCACTCATTATTGACAAAGAAAAGGACGTTTCTGGTGGAGTAGTGAGTATCCAAAAAAATGGAATGGATTCAAGAGAAACTTGTGCTAGAGGAACTGGAGACTAGTTTTTTATAGACAACTCTTCTGATTAATTTTAATATAAATCCAAGAAAAGAGGGGGGTGATAACCGGAGAGCAAAGGAGATCAAGAAAGAGATTTTGTTTTTTTTAAATGGGAGAATTAACAGCATGAAGAAAGAAAAATGGTAATTGATAACAGCAATAGAAGGGATAATTACTAGAGTGATGGTGTTGAGTAGGCAAGAATGCATAAGATTTATTGTACAAGAAGATTGTCCTTAGCTAGGAGCACTAAATAGTTCATTCACGGAAGAGGAGAAAACAGAGTAGATAAACACAGATGCAGGTAGGTGAAGGTCTTAGTCTGCTAAGGCTGTCAAAACAAAATATTTTAGATTGCGTAATTCATGAACACAAATTTATTGCTCACAGTTCTGGAGACTGGGAAGTCTAAGATCAAGTTACAGGAAAATTTGGTGTCTGGCGAGGGCCTGTTCCTCATATATGGCACCTTTTATGTGTCCTCACAGGGCAGGAGGGGCAAATAAACTTTCTGAGGCCCCTTTTATAAGGCCGCTAATCCCATTCATAAGGGCTCCAAATCATCTCCTAAAGGCTCCATCTGTTAATACTATCATAGTGGGGATTAAGTTTCAATGTATGAATTTTGGGAAGACACAAACATTCAGACAACAGTGGGTAAACATGGTAGAGGGAACAGGATAAAATTATCTTCTTCACTCCTATTTTCTTAGTAAAATAAGAAGCAAGATCATTGGCCAAGAATGAAGATGTGGCATATCTGTATTTTTAAGCCTTTCTTTTTTTTTTATTATTATACTTTAGGTTTTAGGGTACATGTGCACAATGTGCAGGTTTGTTACATATGTATCCATGTGCCATGTTGTTTTGCTGCACCCGTTAACTCGTCATTTAGCATTAGGTATATCTCCTAATGCTGTCCCTCCCCCCTCCCCCCACCCCACAACAGTCCCCGGAGTGTGATGTTCCCCTTCCTGTGTCCATGAGTTCTCATTGTTCAATTCCCACCTATGAGTGAGAACATGCGGTGTTTGGTATTTTGTCCTTGTGATAGTTTACTGAGAATGATGTTTTCCAGTTTCATCCATGTCCCTACAAAGGACATGAACTCATCATTTTTTATGGCTGCATAGTATTCCATGGTGTATATGTGTCACGTTTTCTTAATCCAGTCTATCGTTGTTGGACATTTGGGTTGGTTCCAACTCTTTGCTATTGTGAATAGTGCCGCAATAAACATACGTGTGCATGTGTCTTTATAGCAGCATGATTTATAGTCCTTTGGGTATATACCCAGTAATGGGATGGCTGGGTCAAATGGTATTTCTAGTTCTAGATCCCTGAGGAATCACCACACTGACTTCCACAATGGTTGAACTAGTTTACAGTCTCACCAACAGTGTAAAAGTGTTCCTATTTCTCCACATCCTCTCCAGCACCTGTTGTTTCCTGACTTTTTAATGATGGCCATTTTAACTGGTGTGAGATGGTATCTCACTGTGGTTTTGATTTGCATTTCTCTGATGGCCAGTGATGATGAGCATTTTTTCTTGTGTTTTTTGGCTGCATAAATGTCTTCTTTTGAGAAGTGTCTGTTCATGTCCTTCGCCCACTTTTTGATGGGGTTGTTTGTTTTTTTCTTGTAAATTTGTTTGAGTTCATTGTAGATTCTGGATATTAGCCCTTTGTCAGATGAATAGGTTGCAAAAATTTTCTCCCATTCTGTAGGTTGCCTGTTCACTCTGATGACAGTTTCTTTTGCTGTGCAGAAGCTCTTTAGTTTAATTAGATCCCATTTGTCAATTTTGGCTTTTGTTGCCATTGCTTTTGGTGTTTTAGACATGAAGTCCTTGCCCATGCCTATGTCCTGAATGGTATTGCCTAGGTTTTCTTGTAGGATTTTAATGGTTTTAGGTCTAACATTTAAGTCTTTAATCCATCTTGAATTAATTTTTGTATAAAGTGTAAGGAAGGGATCCAGTTTCAGCTTTCTACATGTGGCTAGCCAGTTTTCCAAGCACCATTTATTAAATAGGGAATCCTTTCCCCATTGCTTGTTTTTGTCAGGTTTGTCAAAGATCAGATAGTTGTAGATATGCGGCATCATTTCTGAGGGCTCTGTTCTGTTCCATTGATCTATGTCTCTGTTGTGGTACCAGTACCATGCTGTTTTGGTTACTGTAGCCTTGTAGTATAGTTTGAAGTCAGGTAGCGTGATGCCTCCAGCTTTGTTCTTTTGGTTTTTAAGCCTTTCTTTACAGCAGTTTTAGCTTCACAGAAAAATTGAGAAGTTACAGATTTTCCTTATTCCCTGCTCCCGTACATGCTCATTGATTACGTCGCATGAACCTACATTGACAGGTCATTGTCACCCAAAGTTGTTAGTTTACATTAGGGTTCACTCTTGGTGTTATATAGACTATGGGCTTAGACAAATGCATAATGACACTTATTCACCATTATGGTATCATACAGAGTAGTTTCAATGCCCTAAAAATCCTCTGCCTATTCATCCCTCTCTACATCCTAGCTCCTGACAACCACTGATCTTTGACTATCTCTATAATTTTGCCTACTTTATTAATACAGAGTGAGCATCCCTTATCCAAAAATACAAACTGAAATGCTCCAAAATCTGAAATTATTGAGTGCCAACACGATACCAGAAGTAGAAATTCTACTCATAAGTACTTAAGATTTGTTTCATGCACAAAATTATTTAAAATGTTGAATATAATTTTTTAGGCTATAAAGTGTATATGAAATATATTCATGTTTAGATTTGAGTTTCATCCCCAAGATAATCTCATTATATATATGCAAATATTCCACATCAAAAAAAAAATCAAAATTTGTAACATTTTTGGTCTCAAGCGTTTCAGACAAGGGCTACTCAACCTGTACTCATTTTGCACTTTCTATGAAGTTCAAATTAGATACTGGATACTTGAATAAAATTACCAAGAAAGTTATATAATGTTATTATTTTAAATCTGCTTTTTCATTAAAATTTAGTTTTGCTTTTTTTTTTTTTCCTATAAGTGGATTATTTTCTTCTTACTTTCCTTTGGTATAATCATGTTTCTGCAGACTGAAACTCCTATATAAAAAGTACACAATGACATACTTAGACAAAATAGATTTAGTATTTTAAAAATATATTTTATAGTTTTGTGCATTTGTTCCTGACAAATTACGATAAAATTACTGACTTTTTTCTCTTTATTTAAAACAAGCAAACAGAAAGTCTTAATGACTAGCTAAGACCTTGGAAATTATACCTCCAACTAAGTACAAGTTCTCATGTGGCAAGTGTTGATTTAGCTTATCTACCAGTATGAACAATAGATCCAGTCATTAGGGCCTACCTATTTTAAAAGCAGTTTTTACATTTTTAAATCCCCACTTAGATGATCTCTAAAAAATGCCTTCTACACTCCGAGGAAATAAAATGCAGAAATGTTCACATTCATGAGACAATAGCTTTGACTGAATGCTATAAAATGAAATCTGCTCCTTCAGTTTTTCTTTCAAAAGAAAAATTGCATAAATAATACATTTGGGCCTTGCAATACCAAACAAGCACAATAGCTACTTTACAGCTTTCATCAAAATGAAGGCCATCTTTTTCATTTTATTATGGAACCATTAATACAATATCATCAACTCTGATTGGCTGTAAGGCTCCTGACAGAAGGCATCCTGCCAGATGTCAATGGAGGTGCTAATATCACTGGAATATGGGATGGCATCAGCCCAGTGACTGGTGAGCTGATCAGATCCAAAAAAAGAAATAAATAAATCTAAAACTTTTCAAATTTGAGGGTATGGCTTCTTTCTCGGAAAATTCATATACCCCTAAATTCACCTGAGAATCTCTTAGGTAATGAATGAATAATGAGAGTTTTTACATACAGATTACCTTCCTCACTCAGTTTTTGGATGCTTTTAGATAGATTTCTCTCCCAATTAGCCTTTTGACTAGTCTATATCAGAAACATTTAAAAAAAAAAAAACATAATCTTTGATTGAGTCTATTTTTTTCTACCTATTTTCAGTTCAAACAAGAAAGATTTGTTACAGGGAAGAATCAAAATAATGGCAAAATTAGACTTTCTAATTATTCATGGATTTAAATTATCCTTGCTGTTGTGGTCTTTGTCCCGTGACAACAGATAATTGAGAGCTTGCTGTAATTGATGTATTAGGGTTTTCTTTTATTTAAGGCAAATAGAAGGACATAGTTAAACATTAGGTTTACCCTTTGGTAGTAAGAACACATGGCAGGTAGCCACAAAATAGGGGTTTAAGGGGATTTACTTACTTGGGATAAATACAGTGCTGTGGAAGGAATTTAAAGAAAATTCAAAGCAACCCATGGATAACAGCCTTATGTTACATGGATTTAGCACAACATGATTTAATTTCCCATAAATGGAAATTAAACCAAGTAGTATAACCTGTTATTTTTTAGCATTCTTGTTGATGTTTTAAAAGAAAAATTAGTTTTTCTCTTTTGTGGAAGTAATTTTTAAAGGGTCTCTATATAATTTAATCTTCATTTTATCTTTGGGATATAAAAATATTGTTGGGTGTGTGATGACATATTCCAAGCCAATCGGAAATGAGTAGAAAATTGTCAATCTGCTTGACATGAAAAGATATAATATGCTTTAAGGCTTTACTGCGTTGCAGTATTGTGTCAATATTATAAGGAAGGGTTTCATCTCTACACTGTTACTTATTATTAGCTGTGTGATCCTGCACAAATCACTTAATTTGTTGGTGCCTCAGGTTTTTGTCCCATAAAATGGGAATGATTATAGTACCTACTAATACATGTGAAGTACTTAGAAGAATGCAAGGCACATAATAAATATTCAAAAAGTGTTAGTTATTCTTGCTCCCCAACAGTATTCCCAGTGACAGAAAAGTGAGAGTAAAATAATAAGTAAAAAACAGTTGCCTTTGTGGTGTAGTTGTCGTCAGCATTCTTTCCCTGTAAGATTCAAGAAAATCCTATTTAGTTACAAATTACTGCTACTGTGATTGACTGAGTTAGATTTGAAGAATTTAAAATATAGTCAGCATCAAATATTTGTGTTTGCTTTTTTAACAGGCAAATTAAAACATTGGCAAGTGCCTTTAATTTAATTTTTAATACTTATCCCTTTGGAGACTGCACATAAAATATTCATTTATCTTCAATTTCAGTTTGGTAATATATGCTTGGCAATTAAGAACTTGATGTACTAAGATATAAATGTATTTAGGTTAAATGTTAGTGCTTTATGTAAAGCCTACTTTGCAGGAATTTTGTTATGCTTCTCACTCTTTGGAAAGGAATGAAGGAAACCCCTGATTTTTGGATCTTTGGAAATGCCAGTGTGGCCCTTCCCTACCCTCTTCAATAAAACTGCTGACCTTAAGAACTCTACCTTAATTTTACTGTTTAAACACCAAATGCTAAGCACTTAAAAGGCTCACAGCTCACTCTTGATTCATTTCACTGATATCACAGATTTGGTTGGGAAGATTCTATGGCTCTCTAAGATTGGTCTTTGTTGTTGCAAGATATTGGTATGGCTCTCTAAGATTGGGCTTTGTTGTAGGATATTGGTATGGCACTCTAAGATTGGTCTTTGTTGTTGTAGGATATTGGTATGGCTCTCTAAGATTGGGCTTTGTTGTAGGATATTGGTATGGCACTCTAAGATTGGGCTTTGTTGTTGTAGGATATTGGTAATTAGGAACCAATAATGGATTTAGCATTTTCCAAAACTGATGTCTATCATAAGGATCAGCCCAAGTTTTTTCACTTTCTATTCATATCATTTACCTAGCCCTTCAAAGAAAATCACCCTCTTTATATAAAAATAAGTGAATCTTCACAGATTCACATGTACATACAAATAAAAACATTTATATTTGCTAAAGCAGAATGGCATAAAACTAACACTTGTAATAGTGATGTGCAGTAGATTTATAAAATCAGTATTACCTGTAATTTAACAGTTAACTTGTTTTTCTTCTTTTCCTTTCATTATAATTTATTTCACTACAATTAGTTAATTGTTATAAATAACTAAATTAAAGTTCATTTAAATTACCAAAAAATCAACATGGGGAATCGATCATGTATCAAAGTAGAAGCCAAGAGATGTGGTTTTGTTCAAGGTGTTTGTCCTTTCTAAGTACCAGACGGCCTGTATGTTAAATGAGTAGGTGGTACTTTGAGATAATCTTAATTGTTCAGGTATCCCAACGAAAGTTTACATTGCTTAAACATGATTCTGCATACGTTATAACGCATCCATTTCTTTGTCTTTGGCTAGAATTTTATCACTCATTAGTATCATATTGGTAATCTTATACTGCCCAGAAACTGTGATAAAACGCTTAATTTCTTTGATTAATTTTAAATGAGACCAATATTTACCCCATAGTACAACTTGGTGTGTGAGAAAACCCATACTACAGGAATTGAGTTTGAGAAGCAGGTAGGAGAAATCAGAGACAATCTAAGGACTATTCGGTGATAAAGAACTATGAGAAGCCTGGAATGGGGTTCTAGAATCTCTTCCCACTTATATCCAACATTATTTCTTTTAAGAATACCTCAAGTTAGACATAAAAACAGAGTATATTTTCCCCTAAGTAGGTATTATTCTTTATGAGGCTATAACATACGGATGCTACAGGCAACCACTAAGATGTTTACTGTTTCCAAAGTTTTGCCTTTTCCAGATTGTCATATAGTTGGAATCACACAGTATGTACTCTTTTATGATATTAATGCTCATGTACAGTTCATGAAATTGAAGATGTGTGCATATTTGAATATAGGTTATTGAGTCTTTGGGAGGTTTGACTGTTGGAGGTTTAATAACTTCATATGTGCAAGTGTTCTGCACTGAGTGAATATAAAATTATTCATTTTATCTTTATATAAAGCCTCCCTACTTTCAACTTACAATGTACCTACATACTCAGTTTTATTCGATTGATTTGATTAATATACATGTATATGTAATATAAATTGTTTTTTTAATTTTTGCATTATCACATATCCTAAGTAAATAAGCTTTGTTTAAAGATGTTTATGAATGTTATTTAGAGTAACGCAATTTTGACACAATCTAAATGGCCAATGATTGTTAGGAAAAAAAAACTATTGAGTGGAATGTTTCCCATCTACTTAAAACAATATTTTTCTAATGGACATATTCCTGTCATTATGCTAAGTGAAAAAAAAATGCCAGGGTACCAGATTGTAAATATAGTAGGAACACAACTATGTAAAATAAAACCAAAGAAAAGACATTAATTTAAAAAAAGCCATAAATAAAGATACTGAAATGTAAATAATGGTTATCTCTGTGTGTCAGGGATCATGAGGACATTTCTTTATGTTTCCTTATATTATTTTACAGTTTTTGTGGTGAACACATATTGCTGTCATATCTGAAATTATATATACTTGATTTTTATAAAAATAATCCATTTATTTTAAGAAGTGACTAAGAGTATAATATTTAATAGTCATATATTATAAACTGTGTATAAGGCATTGTTTTATACATTGAATTTTCAACAACCAAATAAGCTAATGTATTATTATTATTATTTTACAGCTACGAAGTTTAGAGCCAAAAAGCTTAAGTAAAATGCCCCAGCTTAAATGGTTAGTAGATTATAAAGCTTGGATTTAAAACTAGGATATATGGCTTTGGTCTGTGCTATGCAATGACAATCAAGCTGTGCAACTTAAAAATTATATACATATGTATCTACTTATTTATTTAATATTTAAACATGACAAAAATATAGATGTTATTACAAATACCCACGTACTCACCACTGAGTATTGATATTTTGAAACAATGCCAGACCATGCTTATTTAAATCAGTATTTCCACCTTAAAATGGATCAATGGGAATATGTCACTTTCAGATGATGATGTTATTTTTATTATTTTAATAAGAATAGCTATTACTAAAATCTTCAGGCAGACATAAGTCTAACGAAACATGTACAATATCTATATGAGAAAATTAAAAATTATTATGCAAGAAATCAAAGAAGACCTAAATAAATCAAGAGATATTCCACGTTCGTAGATAGGAAAACTCAATACTGTCAAGACATAAATTCTTTTCAACTTAATTTATAAGTTTAACACAATTCTAAGCAAAATTTCAACAAGTTATTTTGCGTATACTGACAAACTGAATTCTACAATTCATATGTGGAGGCAGAAGACCAAGACTAGCAACAATATTTAAGGAGAAGAATAAAGTAGGAGGTCTGACACTGTCTACTTCAAGACTTACTCTAAAGCTACTGTGCCCAAGACAGTGTGGTATTGGTGAAAGAATAGACAAATAGGTCAATGGGACAGAATAGAAAGCCTGAAAATAGACCCACACAAATATAATCAACTGAACTTCCACAAAAGATCAAAGGCAATACAATGGATAAAAAAGTAATCTTTTCAACAAGTGATGCTAAAACAACTGGACATCTACATGTAAAACAGAACTGAATCCACACACAGGCACATCCTTCACAAAACTTAACCCAAAATAGATCTTGTACTTCAATGTAAAACACAAAACAGTAAAACTTCCAGAAGATAACATGGAAAAATATTTAGATGACTTTGGACGTAGTGATGACTTTTCAGAAAAAACACCAAAGGCACAATGCTTGAAAAAAAAGTTAACTGGACTTCATTAGAATTAAAACCAGATGAGTTGAAAACATGTCCACATAGAAAAACCTGCACGTGGAAGTTTATAGTAGCTTTATTCATAACTGCCCAAATGTGGAAGCAACCAAGATGTCCTTCGGTAAGTGAATAGAGAACTGTAGTACATCCAGACAATGAAACATTTTTCAGCACTAAAAAGAAATGAGCTATAAAGCCATAAAAAGACATAGAGAAAAATGCTTATAACTATGTGAAAAAGTCGATCTGAAAACGGTACATACCAAATGATTCCAACTATATGACTATCTGGAAAAGGTGAAACTTTGGAAACAGTAAAAATGTGAATGGTTGCCAGCAGTTAGAGAAGAGTGAGGGGCAGATAGAGGGAACGCAGAGGATGCTTAGGGAAGTGAAACTATTTTGTCTAAAACTATAATGGTACATACACGTCATTATATATTTGTTCAAACCCATAAAATGCACAACACTAAGAGTGAACCCTGATGTAAACCATGGACTTTGGGTGATAATGATCTGTCAATGTAGATTTATTCACCGTAACAAATGTACCATTCTGCTTTGGGATGTTGATAGCGGGGGTCTATGCATGTGTCAAGTAAGGGAATATTTGTAACTCTCTATACTTGCTGCTCGATTTTGCTGTGAAACTAAAACTACTTTTAAAAATAAAGTCTATTCTTTTAGTGGGAGGGAGGTGTACTAGTATTGTCACATGTTTATTCATTTAATTCCTACAATAGTCACATCAGTAGGAACCATTGCTTCCCCATATTACAGGTGAGATTATAGACACAAAAGGTTTATATACCCAAGGTCATTAGACTCCAGAGTGCATACTTGCTATCCTCACAAATTAAAAACATTTTCAAAACTTTCTTGAAAGTATACAGCAGATTCTTTTTGTGTATCATCAACAAAAGCAACATATTCACTCTCTAAGGGCAGTATCATTTTCTTTTTAGTTATGAGTTGCTTTTTGGAGAAAATCCTAGTGGTGAAGTTCGGTAGTAAAGCTTGTAAGTCTGTTATGAACTAAAAAAAAAAAAAAAAAAAAAAAATGTATTAAAGCAGAATCACCAACTTGTGGTCCTTGGCCCAAATTTGCCCTCTGGGTATTTTGTGTTTGGTCTACTCTGCTATTGGCAAGATATTTCACATACAGCTCCATATATTAGGTTCACCTAAATATGCAGAAATTCTTATGTAGCATCAATGAGCTAAAAACGGGTTGTAACTCATCCTCTGAAGTGGCATATGGTCTCTTCAGTTGCCTGGTCCCCACCATTTCTCTTTGCCACTGAGGTCAAGTATTAGGTATTTTTTATCATAGTACTCATGCTGTTATTTTTCGTTAAGTAAAATGGAGGGAAATTTTTCTTGTATCCATGTCTCTGCAGGAAACATAAGATAAGGCAAGAGGGCCCATGTTTTATGAAAAATGAGAATGTATATTTATTTGTGGAAATGTTGAAAATTCTAAGTGTTTAATATGCCAATGTATCATGTCTATGTCAAAAGATTACCACTTAATTTGCTTATATAAAAAAAATCTGACCAACTCATGAAAAAATGTGTGGTAAAATGTTTAATTAACTGAAAAAGAGTGATATGTAAACAGGACTTATTTTGTAATGCAAATAAAAGTGGTGGTGCTGTAGTAAAATGCAAATGTGTATTAACTGAAAAAAAAATGGCTCTGACATCAAAGCCTTTTACAGCTGATAAGTTCATAAAGAAGTGTTTATGGAGGATAGCAGAAATTATGAGCCCCAAATAGAAACAAATATTTGCGAATACAAGTGTAGCCAAAAATACAGTTCAAAGTGTAGAAGACAGGCTTGAGAACTACAGGACGAGTTAGTTTGAGCTATCTATTACAGTTGATGGAAGTCCAAATTTAAATATTAACACCCATGAAGCAATATGACTCATGCTGTAGATGAGAATGTTGACGTGACCAAAGGACTTTAAGGCCTTGGTACAATGACAGGCACAAGTTCAGAACATTATTTATTTTGTGAGAAAAATCCTGAAGAGATGAACGTAATAATTTAATTGATGAGCATGAATAAGAGCATTGCTCCTGCAGTAGTATGAAACTTCAATCTGAGGCAGCAATGTCTTACTAGGACAGAGACCAGAGACTTTACATGTGTTCGCAGTATTATTCATGAGGCATCTCTTTGAGCTAAAAAGTTAGCAACGAAACACACCATGAAGAGAGTAATGAAGAATTTCCGCTGGATATGCTCCTATAATTTGAACCACTGATACTTTGATGCTTTGCTTGATTTGGAAACCCAGTTATTAGTCTGCCCTACTACTCAGAGATTCATAGTTTTTATATGGCACAAATGTGTCATATAATGTAATTATATGCTGATGACGTATATGTATATACATACACACACATATATGCATACATACAAATAAAGGATTGAAAATAATGCTTGTAATTCAAGTAACTTATCACCTGTCACCAGTGAAAACCCAATCAAAAACATGGCTTTTTTTTTGGTTGATATTTTATCCATCAGAATTGTTTAAATGTCTTTGCAATAATTTTTGCACTAGTTACACAAATTTATGATTTGAATAACTCACTCTCAGAGAAACTTTATCTTTGGGAAATTTAAATGGCACAGGATATTTGGCTCATTTTTCTATGCTAAGATGGTTCTACAAACACAAAAGATATGGACAGAACACATTTCACAAATTCTATATTTAAAGACCAAATTCTTAAACAAAAATAAGCTAGTATGTGTGAAGAATTGCAAATGATCTGCTGCTGAAATACCATGCAATATAATTCAAAAATCTAAACATGATGATACTAAAAACCAGAATTCAACAAATTACACAAACTCTTATGAAAGATTTTTATACATGTTGGGAAGTACCTATATTTGAGAAAATCTGTTTTCCGTTGTAAACTGAAGCAAACTAAGCATTGCTTAAAATTAAAAGATGCATTTCAACAGAATACACAAAAACCAATGTTGACACTGCAACAGAAGAAAGCAAAACATTTTTTGTGTCCAAACCAGACTAGCAATTAATGAAATATAAAGGTAATTGAAGGAACTAAACATATCTAATATTTTAAGTATTTTCTTCCTTTTTAACTAAAATTAAAATATTTAATGTTTTATTTGTATAATATTATACAATAAAAATAAATTTGGACTGTATTTTCAGTGGTTGATTTTTTTCCATCCATACAATTTTATTCATTTATGTTGTCTGGCTGACCCAATGCTAAAGAAATGAGACATGACATTTTCATATAAAGAGTTTTAGTATAACTGAAGAAAAACATGCAGTCTACTAGCTTAACTGCTTAGAAAAGGACCACACTAATTTGCATATAACTATAATTTTTACATGTCTTTATTTTACAGTCATGTTTAAAATTGCAAAATTAGTGCAACTTTGTTAAAATTACAGGAAAATTTGGGAAAGATGAAAATATAAAGTACCTCAATTTCAAACCTTTAAAAAATTAATATTGTTTGATTCACATTTATCTACTAACAATAATTAGAAGAGTGACAATGTGTAAGTGGAGTTATAAATTTGTTACAAACCTGCAGCACAAACACTACTAAATACTAAATATGAAAGCCAGAATTTTACACATCTCAGAACTTAGGATTGTTCAAAGATTCTATCCATGTTTGGAAGTAGAATTTTTTTCAGTAAAGAAAAAAAGTTAGAGACCCTTCCAAAGATAGCATTATCTTCTCATTAAATACCAGATTTTATCTTTGGTCTAAATTGGTCTAAAAATTTATAAGTTTATGTTTGTCTTACATCGACAATTAATGTTAAAGTCTCTATTTAAAATTATAATATTCTTTTCTGTCTGAGAAAACTCTTTCATATATAAATAATATCTCAATTATCAAGGTTATGATGAATTACATTGTAAAGGGTAACATTATCCATGTCTGCTGAAGATAAACTAAAATGAGCAAAAAGATTAGATATAAAGAAGGATATTAAGAGATTATGGAATTGCTTCCCGCAAGATCTTTAAAAACAGACCAGATACCCATCTGCCTACAATAGTTTAGGTAAAGTTTGCCTGAAGCCAGCAGGATGAAGCAGAAAGATAACCTCTAGAGGTTTTCTGCAACCATATTTTTTTTTCTCAAATTTCACTCTTTTGCCCTCTAAATGTACTGGCATCTTTTCGGTTTTTTGATGAAGATTCTGGATAGCATAGTTTTTTTCTTAATGTTAACACAGTGTCACTCCAGTGTTTAAGTTATGTTTTTCAATGAGAAAGAAAAGTAGCCCAAAGAGAAATATTACCAAAGTTCAGACTTTGTGTAAAACAATTAAGTACACTCAATGCGGGTGAACATTATTAAAAGCCAAGACTGCCAAGTTAAACTTTTTAAAACCCTACTGCATTCTTCATTACTATAGCCTCACTGCCAAATATTCAAATGATACAGTATTTCAAGAAATTTTTTTAAATTTACCTATAAATTTAAAAACATAGACTGAATGAACTGAAATGTAGTTAACGCTAATGCTTAACTTAATCTTATAAAGGGGGTTAAAATATCTGCCTTATCAGAGAGAAAATACAAATTTATTGGGTAGTCCTAAGTAATAATAGAATTTATTCAGGGCAGCCTTATAAAGCCTTTCCATTTGGATACTTCCAAAAGTCTGAAATAGGGAGGAGGGATTGCTATACACCCAGAAACCAGGAAATGAATGGCACCTCCTGAATCAGGGCAGGCAAGACCATCAGGAACAATTGTGGCTGCACTGAAATGACAGCTCAATCATGACCTACTCCTTTCATAATTGTTTTTGTGTTGATTGATTATACAGAATCATAGAAACTTGGTTTGAATACGTGCTGATTATTTATGTAAGAAGTTGATCAGTATTTCAGTATATAACAGAATCTTAAAAGATAGAGTTTCTTTCTAAAAAACACCTTTTCAAATTTGGCCAATCCCTTTTTCCCATTAGTCATTCATTCACAGAAATTTTGATCCTAAATTACCTGTGGTACTGATAATACTTTTAACTGGGTCATATCTCTAAAATTGTGGCATTTTAAAAATATTCTGATGGTTTTATTAGCTTCATAGGTAGGAGGAGAAACCTCTTGCTCCGTAACATATGTAATAATGGCTTATGTAATGAATTAGTGCACAAGATTTTAACAATGGCATTTTACATGGAATGGTTTGCTAGTTATTTAGGATATAATTGCAAATGTTGTTTAGAACTGAGGTTTTCTATAGTGAAATTTGTTTATTCAGTGAAAAATTGATCAGCAGAGATTGCAAGGCAGCACAGGTGAACTACTTAGCAGATATTACAATGAAGACCCATCAAAGCACATGGGTAGTTCAATACATTTCTGCTAGCAAAAACACTGTGAAGCATGTGTGACTAAGAGTGGTAAATCACTTGAATATCATATGTGGTTAACATTATTCAGTGAAGGGGCATGAGGGAAGACAGCATTCCACTGAAAAATATGTGACAAACTTTTCATAATTCAAATACCCTAAGTTTACCTAACTTGAAAAAAAATTTGCTAGCTTTGTGACAGACACCTAGGAAAATGGTGGCTTGTGAAAAATGTATAGGAATCACAACCTCCAAAAGGCATGATATTGTTTAAAGCTGTTACAATTTTTACATATTTTTTCATTCATTCATCAGAAGAAAAAACTATTTGTATTTCACAAAATAAATATATATGGTGTAGAATAGAATCAAGACATTGTCATTTTATAATTATAAGTAATATGTAATAGAAGATGTATGTTCCTGCTAAATTATTTTTAATAGTCATTAAAAGGAAACAGAATATTTTGGTTTCATATAAGTGCCCAAACTGGAGTTTATTGATTAAGTAAATGACTACAAATTGGTATTTCTTTAACTGAAATGGTTATAAAAATTTATTTTTTAAGCTCCAATTTTAAGAAGACAAATATCATAATGTGGATGACTATATTTCATTTTTAAAAAAACAAATGAAAGAGATGCCTACAGTAGTTTATATACAGCTGCAGAAATGGCTTACAAAACTAGAGCCACTCACTGCCTTGTTTCTCTTTCAATTATGCTACGATCATTGAACGAGAAGAAACATTTGTCACATCTCTGATATGATCCAAGAAAAGACCAGTTATCCTTAAGTTTTATACTTTTTTCATAAGGTATTGAATCTGTTTATATGACACATTGTAGCTACCTTACTGTTTCCACATAATGCACACATCACTTTCTACAGAGATTTCAACAAATTAACAATATTTCTGGCCACTATTCAGAGGAAAAAGAAAACCCCAAGCATACTGTATAAATCACTAGTCCAGTTTAACATGAATTAAATGCATAAAACCCGTAAGTGTTTCTGGAATTTTGCCCAAAATATTTGAAAAAAACAAATAAAGAAAATGTGATGTTGTTTGGTTTGTGAAAGATTCTCTTTTCCTTTGTTTCAGAAAGATAAAAACCTTGAGTTAAGTGATAAAAATAGTTTAAATGTAAGACTTAAAATGAGTCTTTTTAGTAAAGTTTAGAACTGGCAGGAGACTTGGCCATTCTATGTTTTCATTTTTTGTTGTTCAAGATTTCCTTGTAGTACCTGGAAAACGTGTGTATATGCTAAGAAACATGCAGTTTATAGTACTCATTTCAAAACAGCCTGCATTTGAAAACAATGTTGGGCAGAAGAAATCAGCAAAGACATAGGAAAAATATTAAAATCACTGTGGGAATGACAGCAAAAAATGGAGGGAGACAGGTTGCTCCAGTCTGATCCTTTATGATTCTTTTCTGGTTATTGAGTATATAAATTTCAATCCCCTAGTACAACTGAAGGGGGAAAACATGATTATCATATCACTCAAAGCTGCCCAACTTTGAATTCAGCTCTGAGATAAATTCACTCTGTATAAAACGACTTTTAATATTTTGTTCCTTAACATAAGTATTAAATTTTGTTTGATTAAAAATTTATTTACTCTCTTCCTTAATTTAGGTTTTTATTTGCTAGTATTGCCTTTCCTAAGCCATCTTGGCAAAAAATATCTTTCTGTATATGAACAGGGGAAGTTTTAAAGTAAAAGGTATCTTTAGACTTGCACATAGTTAGACTTTCGAAGTAATTTTTGGTAAAATAAATATGTGAAGGGAAAGTGTGGTGACCACTTCAGCATCTTAGCTCCACAGATAGGCATCATGATGTTTCACAAGAAAAAAGAATTAGGAAGAAATAAATAGACATTATTGGAATTGTTTCTTTTAAAATATTACTTAATAGTTATTAGCTAGGTAGAAGCTATAGGACCAAAATGAGGGATTCCTAGTACATCGGCCCCCTACAAAGAAAACATCTTTCTCCCTGCTAGTATAAACAGATCCTGCAAATTGTTTCTAAAACAGAAAAACAGAAGGCAGCACTAGCAAGCTTCTCAATACAAAAGATAACCTGCAGAACTGAGACAGATCCATGCACAAGTTGGTGGAGAGCAATGTGGTACTCAGGTTCATTTATTTTTCTAGTGCTATAAAGTCTTCAAAGACTACAAGTAGTTGGCAGTGTTTGCAGAAGAGCTTTGGGTACAACTAAATGATAGCATTTTCAGAAGAGCTTCCCTCTTTGTCATTCAGGAGCAATTGTTCTCACTGCTGGGTTAGAGAAAAGAGATGCCTTCGATTGATTGAATTGCTAACACCTTTCAGTATTCTGCTTATGATGATCTTGAAGAAAGTGCTATCAAAGTCTAGACATTTTAAATATCTTATCTGTTTAATATATTTAATGTTTCGTAGTTCTTAAAGAGTCTATTCTGCCTCTCATACATGTGCTCGGCTCTCATCAGTGCTAATGGAAATTAACAACAAAATAGACCCTTAATCATTTATCTTACATTATAGAAAGGCATGATTTGCAGACTTGATTAGGGCTGTAACTGAACAAGATATTATAAAAATTTGATTCTCTTCAAACATGTCCATTGCAATAATTCAACTGGAAATTTAGTATAAAATTTTCTTCTCCTAGGTATTTTAACATTGTGATCCTTATTTAAGCATATGACCAAGATGCAAAAACATTAAAGGTGTTTGAATACTATTTACAAAAACAAAGACATGCATTCATAGTTTATGTTTCATTTGACATTCATTTAGCATTTACTTGGTATACATCAGTTTATAATACTTAATGCTTCTGAAAGTGAATTTTTTTTATTTATCCAGAAAGCATTGAGTGAAAAGTATTTTCACCTGTTCTTTCTAGGTTTAAAGTTTTTAAGAGATACTTTTAGAAAACCTTACCATTTGTGTGGCTCATATTTCAAAATTCAAGCTGAGAAAAATACTAATCTATATAAATATACCGTAGGCAACACAGAATGTGTATTCCTTGGAGCATAAGAAAGTGAGATCTGGGAATTGTTGTGGATTTCAGTTATCCTGATACCGATTATCTGAGAATACCTAGTTTCCATGTGGCTTCTTGCTGTCTTTATCTCCACTGCTTTCCTCCACCTAAATGATGCAAAGTCTACTTCCCCGAAGACATCTCTGCTCCTACCAAGCTACTTTATTTTACGACCCCCAATCAGAAATGTTTACTATTGCCAGAAATAATGTTCCTCACTTCCAGTCTTAGGTTTCACTATTTTTCATTGTGGATAGTATATCACCATCACATTGTAGCAGAAAAGAGTTTAGGTAAAGAATACAGATTTTAGAGGATTATAAACATGGTGGTTCAATTTTTTTCATTTGATTGTCTTTGTGCCTATTGAGGTATTTTTATCTGAAATAATTTTACTTAATCTATTGAATTTCAAATTCCTTTAAAAGTCCACACAAAAGAGCTATGCATTAAACAAGAAGCAGAAATGCTGTCTATATGTGGATTCTGGAAAATCTGTTATACCCCAAAAATAGTTATCTAACTATCAGAAAGATGGCTGCAAATTATTATTAAATGCAAATTATTGATTTGCCTCATTCAGAGATTCAAGAACATTAATTTAATCTCAGAAATCAAACAAAAATAGTGAATGTCAATAGCCAGAAAGGAAATATAATTTAAAAATTCAGGAGATTTCTCATATATTATTATAGGCACTTAGAAAAATTTAAAAATCTCATCTACAATAAAAACAAAACACAAAATTCTCAGTGATAAACTTAACAAGAAATGTACAATATCTACCAAAATAATACTGAAGCTTTTACGAAGGATTCTTAAGGAAAATTGAAAGAATGTAGAGAGAAACCTTTTACCTGTGAAGAGAAAATAATTTAAAGATGTGGACTATCTCCAAATTTCTTTATATATCCGAGACAATTTCAAAGGCATAACAGAATTACTTTATATTTATTTGTTTATTTATTTATTTATTTATTTATTTATTTATTTATTTATATTTATTTTTTGAGACAGTGTCTCACTCTGTTGCCCAGGCTGGAGTGCAGTGATGTGATCTCAGCTCAACTGCAGCCTCTGCCTTCCAGGTTCAAACTATTCTCATGCCTCGGCCTCCATGAGTAGCTGGGATTACAGGCATGAGCCACTTCCAGCTAATTTTTTGAATTTTTAGTAAAGACGGGGTTTTGCTATCTTGGCCAGGCTGGTCTCGAACTCAAGGGCCTAATACAATAATTTTAAAATGTCAATGATTGATTCTAGTTGTCCAAAAAACAATAGCTAAAAACAACTCTAAAAAAATTAAAATAAAATCTCATTATACTTAACTAATTAGAAAATAGTTCACAAAATGATAATATCTAGAGATAAGTGTGTAACAAAATATTCACTTTAGTACAATGGTTTCAGAGTATAGATCAATAATAATTATAGGGACAGAAATTTGGCAGCAGGTTATACTAATAGTTTGATGTACATTAGTATATTTAATTCAATAATTATATATTGAAGAATGTATCTTGAGTAAATAATCAGAGCCACTCACAAGAGTCATGCTCACATGCACAATTATTTTACTACTTTATTTTAAAGCAAAAATACATGAATGATACCTATATAATGTAAAATAGCATGAAGCATTTTAATATTTTTAAAATTAATTATATGAAGAAATGTTGAAAAAAATTTGTTGCTAACAAAACATATTATAAAGGAGTATATATACCATTTTATGAATTTTTTTTAAAAAAAAGGAGAAAGAATTTAAACAAGAAAAAGATTTAATGATATATATTTCTTTGTTTTAACAAATGGTATGATGCAAAACAGAAAGCTGGAGTTATTTTTTGTCACGCATACTCTTAAACATACACAAAAGAAGACAGAATAACATAACGAACCCCCATGTACCCTCACCCAGTCCTAGTAAACATCAATTGTCAATTGTCCTTATCTATTTTTCCTCCCACATTATTTTGAAACAAATCTTAGATATTATATAATCTAATTCAGAAGTATTTCCATATACATTTCAGGAAATAAGGACTTTTGAAAACTAAATATAATAACATTATCATCACATCTAGAATATAACAATAATTTTTACTTTTATTAAATATCTAGTCAATGTTCAGATTTCTCATAAATGTCATTTTTATACATGTTTTAATATAAAGGGCCATAAATCACGGTTGGTTGATATGCTTCTTAAATTATCTTGTAATCTATGGAAGTTTCTGAACCTCATCTTATTGACATTCTTAGTCCAATCATTGTTGTAAGGGACTGTTCTGTGTAAAATCAGATGATTTTCCCCTCTCTCACCTCACCTTCGCCCTCTCTCACCTACCAGATAATTCTTGGTTTCTGTCCACTAGTTACCAATAGCATCTCCCCAGGTGTGATCACCAAAAATATCTCCAAACTGCCAAATGCCCTGTCAAAGACAAAATCACCTGTGGTTGAGAGCCACTCATCTATAGGCTTTTCCTTCCATCTTCATACTTTTCCCACTTGCAGACTATTTGTTGAAGAGCTTGGGAGGTTTGTTGTGTGTAATGTTCCACAGTCTGGATTTTACTGATTGCATTTCCATGGTGTAATGTAATATATTCTTTCACCTGACATACTTCTTGTAAACTCTGTCGGATTTAGAGGATTGATCACATCACAGGCGGCTTGAGTTATTCTTAGTTCTTCCCCCTCTCTCACCTACTGAATCAATTAATCAAGTCCTTTGTCATCAGGTCTCTGTGTCTCTCAAATTTGCGTAATTTCCTCTTTCTTACTAAACTACGCTAGTTCTGGCTGCAATTATCATACATTTGGATTAATACCACAACCTCCTAACTAGTTTCTGTTCTTTCAATCTTATCCCCATCCAGTCTCTTCTTCACACAGAAGTCAGAGTGATTTCTCTAAAATGCACACCTAATTATACCATGCATGCCCTTGCACCTCTCCTCAAACTTGTAACACCCTTCAATGACTCTCCATCCCTCTTGGGGTATTGTCTGAATTTCTTACTGAGTTTATTGGGTATTTTGTGACTGGACTTCCCCTTACATTTCTAGTCTCTTTTTCACTCCCTTATTTCCATACAGGTTTCCATACTGTTTCTTTATGTATGTGTGATTCATAAATAATCTACATTCTTATTTTGTGTGTTTAAAATCTTGCATAAATGCTAGCGTATCATTCTTATTCTTGTGTGACTTACCTTTTCTTTCAATTTGTTTTTTAATTCATGTTGATCTAGTTCTTCGCTGTATGGCAATCCAATGTTTAAATAAACCAGTTAATTTATTTATCTTTCTACTTCAATATATTTGTGCTCTAATGATTGGCATAGGGTTGCTATTCAAAGAATGTTGATATGCATGAAGAGCTTAAGCTAAATAAAGTAGTCAAAAAAGGCCTGGAGTGAAATTAATAAAGTGTAAAACTTGAGCGGTATAGCACTTTGTCTTTTCTTAAGCTTCATCCTTTCTTTTTTCTTTTTTTTTCTTTTTATTTTTTTTGAGACAGGGTCTTGTTCTGTCACCCAGGCTGGAGTGCTGAGGTGTGATCATGGCTCACTGCAACCTCCACCTCCTGGGTTTAAGCCATTCTCATGCCTCTGCCTCCTGAGTAGCTGGGACTACAGGTGTGCACCACCACACCTGACTGATTTTTGTATTTTTAGTACACAGAGAGTCTTGCCATGTTGCCCCGGCTGGTCTCTAACTCCTGACCTCAAGTGATCCACCTACCTTGGCCTCCCAAAGTGCTGGGATTAAAGGCATGATCTCAGTTCACCGCAATCTCTGCATCCCAGGTTCAAGCGATTCTCCTGCCTCATCCTCCTGAGTAGCTGGGATAATAGGCATGCACCACCACGCCCAACTGATTTTGTATTTTTAGTAGAGATGAGGTTTCTCCACGTTAGTCAGGCTGGTCTCGAGCTCTTGACCTCAGGTGATCCACCCGCCTCAGCCTCCCAAACTGTTGGGATTACAGGCGTAAGCCACCATGCCCAGCCAACCTCATTTATTTACTATTTACAAGTTTAGTACTTAAATATAGGCAAATATAAACATAAAGCACATTAGGAATAAAAATTAGAATGGTTATTTAGCATCCAAAATAAAAGTTTTGGGGGCCTATGAATTTATAATCTAAGTTATGAGAGAATTTTTAATTAATAGAATAAAAATCACTAAGAACAAAGGGAAAATAAGAAAAATCAGTCACAACATAAGAGTTCTAGTATGTTTCTCACTTCATTTAAGATATATTGAAGTAATAAATTGGTGACATCTGACAAATTTCAGATTGCAGTTTAATAAACTTTTTATTTATCCTGAGCTTGTTGATAGCATCCATCCCACCTTTTATGTTTTATTAATGTGCTAGACAATCATTATAGACAATTAGCACCTACTAATTCCAGATCTGTTGATTTAAGAATGCCTTTCATTTACTTAGATTTACTAGACTTTGTTTAGAGAGAAGGCCTTTGAAAACCAAATACTTAACCACGTACCTAGATTTAGGAAAGATTTGAAGAGGTAGGTCTTGTGCGTGATTGAGGGAGCACAGAAAATTCCCAGCAACAAGTACATTGTAGATGGCCATTGAATAAAAGGATAGATAGATGTGATAGAGTGATAGAAGATGATAGACAGATAGATGTGATAGAGTGATAGATGATGATAGATGATAGATAGATGATAGATAGATAGATAGATAGATAGATAGACAGATAGATAGACAGACAGATAGAGATATTGGCACATAGATACATAGATAATGAAAATCTTCTTCTAAATCAAGTTTTTCCATTGTTCTAGGATTATTTTGTGCAAAGAAATTGCCCAAAATATTAGGAAGCCCTTTATTCAACCATCAGTACAAAAAACATAGCCCAACCCTAAGTTGTAATTAGTTTTGATAATCCAACATGTTATCAGTGCCTTTGTGCCTCTATTGCTTCTAGTATTACAAATACTTAACAATAGATTTAACTATTTTATAATTCTAGAACTCTGCTATATGTTCTTTTTTTAGTCCATTTGCCACAAATCCCATACAAGCAATGTGTATAATTTCATCATTAAAAATTCTTCTAATACTTATCACTGCCTTTTGAGGTAGTTTGCAGTGTAGAGGATACATATAGATTTTTCATACCAATTTTAGCTTATATTCCCAAAATATTTTAATTATACAGATTACACTCAGGTAGGTATTATCAGCTAGATATTTTGATATCAAAGCATGAAAACATTTGACATTAAATTTTGAGATGAAGAATAACCTTGAGGAGGAGAGGATGATTGAAAACATCCTCATGTATTCTTTAAAATTAAAAGCATATCAGATGCATCTTCTGCAAGATGTCAAAGAACACCTGAAATAAATTTCTGCAAAAATATTTTTTATTTCATTAAACTCAGGTTCCTCTTTCTTTAATTTCTTTTTACTTGAACTATACACATTTTATCAAAAAGGGGTTATATTTAGTATCCAATTATCGAATAAACAAGTATAGCATTAAATCAATAAATACATTTTAATCCAGTGGAACACCTTGATTTTTATTTCAAAACAAGAGATTGAGATTACCGTGGTCATCCTTGTCAACTTCCTCTTTCCACAAATTTCCCTCTTCACCTCCAATCTCACAAAATGGGGAGCTTGCTTTATTCAGTTGTGTTCTAGACTCTTATTTCCACACCTTCAAGAACGTCCTCTACCAGGTATTCCTTCCAACTCCCCTGTCTTCAAACTTTAATTCTTGGTAATGTTCTTCAAGTTCTTCAAGTTTCTCTCCTGTTTTACAAAAATAGGTGACAGATATAGATAGAAAGATAACTAATTATTGTAAAAGAAACACTTTTCTTTAACCTAATATACTTTTTAGTACATCTTGCTGGTTCTGGAGACAGAGGAAGGGGCCACATGCCAAGAAATGTAAATGATGTCTAAAAGCTGAAAAAAGTTAAGATTTTTTTTCTGCAGCCTCCAGAAAGAAATACAGCCTCTCAACACCCTAATTCATTAAAAAAATTACTGGAGTTTATTTTCTAGAGAAGTTTTAGTTTTACAGTCAACCCAGCAGATAGTACAAAAGGTTCCCACAGACCACTTCTCCCCACTTCTCAGTTACCCATGTTACTACCATCTTGCCTTAGTGTGATACAGGTGCTACAATTGATGAACCAAGATTGATACATTATTATTTAAATCTCATAGTTCACACTAAGGTTTACTCTTTATGTTGTGCACTCTATGGGGTTTGACAAATGTATCCCATGTATCCCTTGATAAAGTATCGTAAAGAATGATTTAACTCCCCTAAAAATGTCCTGTGCTCCATCTAGTCAACTCTCTCCTCCCTTGAAAATCTGGCAACCACAAATCTTTTATTGTCTCTATAGCATTTTATAGAATGTCATAGAGTAAAAATCATAGAGTGTATAGTCTTTTCAGACTGCCTCTTTTTACTAAGCAATATTCAGTAAATATTCCTCCATGTCTTTATATGGCTTCATAACTCATTTATTTTTACTGCTGGATAATATTGCTGAATAAATTGTATGGTTGTGCCACAATTTACCCATTCACCTCTTGAAAGCTATCTTGGTTTCTCTCAGTTTTTCACAATGATGAATAAACCTGCAATAAATATTCATGTGTGGTTTTGGTGTGGATGTATTTTCGACTCATTTGGGTAAATACCTAAAAGTACATTTTTAGAGTATATATGTGTGTGTCTATATGGGGGCTAACTATTCTGCTGCATTGATCTACTTGTGTATTCCTTCACCAGTGGTCACACTGTCTTGATTATAATAGCTTTATAGTAAGCCTTGAAGTTGAGTACCGTCCATCCTCTTGTTGCTGGATCTTATAAGACTATGTTTAGCTTTGTAAGAAATTACTAAACCATCTTCAAAAATGTCTGTATCATTTTGCATTCCCACCAGCAAAAAATAAGAGTTGCTCCACATCTTTACTAGCATTTGGTACTATCATATATATTTTTTAATTATTAGATAGCGATATCTCATTGTTTCAATTTACAATTCCTTCAAGACATATGATATCACACATCATTTTATAAGCTTATTGCCATCTCTGTATCTTCTTTGGTGGGGTGATTTTTCGTGTGTTTTGCTCATTTTTAATTGGGTTATTTGTGTCTTTATTGTTGAGTTTTAATAACTCTTTGTATATTTTGAATAACAATATTTTATCAGCTATGTCTTTAGCAAATATCTTCTCCCAGTCTGAGGCTTGTATTCTCATTCTCTGGAAGGTACCTTTTACAGAGCAGGAGTTTTAAATTTTAATAAAGTCCAACTTACCAATTTTTTTCTTTCGTGGATCATTCTTTTGGTGTTGTATCTAAAAACTCATCACAAAACAAGAAGGTCATCTAGATTTTCTCCTACATTATCATCTAGAAGTTTTATAGTTTAGTATTTTCGCTTTAGGTCTGTGATATATTTTGAATTAATTTTGATGAAAGGTGTAAGGTCAGTATCTAGACTTTTTGTTTGTTTTGCATATAGATGACCAATTGTTCTAGCATCATTTGTTGAAAAGGCTATCCTTTCTCCACTGAATCGCCTTTACTCCTGTGTCAAAGATCAGTTGACTGTATTTGCTTGTGTCTATTTGGGGGCTAACCAGTCTGCTGCACTGATCTACTTGTCTATTCTTTCACCAATGCCACGCTATCTTATTATAGCTTTATAGTAAGCCTTGAAGTTGAGTACTGTCTGTCCTCCTATTTTCTTTCTTTTTTTATTTTATTTATTTATTTATTTTGAGACGGAATCTCACTCTGTCGCAAGGCTGGAGTGCAGTTGTGAGATCTTGGCTCATTGCAACCTCCGCCTCCTGGGTTCAAGCGATTCTCCTGCCTCAGCCTCCCAAGTAGCTGGGACTACAGGTGTGCGCCACCATGCCCAGCTAATTTCTATATTTTTAGTAGAGATGGGGTTTCGCCGTGTTGGCCAGGATGGTCTCAATCTCTTGACCTTGCAATTCACCCGCCTTGGCCTCCCAAAGTGCTGCAATTACAGGACTGCACCCAGCCTGTCCTCCTACTTTCATTTTCTTCAATAGTGCACTGGCTATTCAGAGTTTGTTACTTTTGAATATAAATTTTAGAATCAGTTTACCAATATCAAAAAGAAAAAAAAATGGCTGGGATTTTGATAGGAATTGCTTGCATCAGGAGAGGAGGCCAGTTCATCTCACACAGATCAAACCCACCTGCCCTGCTCATTACGAGGCAGGGAACCTCTGGCTTGGACCCACAGCACAGATCCCGCCATCCCAAGCTGATTACACTGAGTGATTGCTGACCTGCATCTCTCTGGGGTGGAGCCCCCAGGAGACAAACAAAAGACCCTTGGCACAACCACTACTAAAGTCCCTTCCTCTGCTGCCTCAAAGTTGGGGAGGAAACATTACCCCAGAGCTGCAGTGGGCAGCCCAGGAGTACCAAGTCATGATCTACAGCCAGCACTCAAGCGAGAGAGGAGCCCACACTTTCAGAGCATTGAGAGCTAGAACTGTGAAGAAACATAGGGGAGCTACACAAGTGACCAAGAATCTACCAGCTGATGACTATGGCTAAGTACCACCTACTGGATCACATACCAAAGCTTCAATGCCAAAAATACCTCACTAACATACCCCTCTGTGAAACCAAAGACAAGAAATCAGCTACAAATAAAGACCCTGCACAAAGCCTTGGCCCTGTGAAAACATCCAGAAAGGAAGTCTATGATTATGCCCAATCTACACTGCAGTTAAAGGAACACCCACATGCAGAGATGAGAAAGAACCAACGCAAGAACTCCAGTGACTCAAGTGGCCAGTGTCTTATGTCCTCCAAACAACTGCACTAGTTCTCCAACAAGGGTTCTTAACCAGGATGGGTTGGCTGAAATGAAAGAAATAGAATTCAGAATATGGATAGGAATGAAGATCATTGAGATTCAGGAGAACAGCAAAGGAAATCCAAGGAAACTAAAAATCACCATAAAATGATACAGAAGTTGACAGACAAAATAGCCAGTATTAAAAAGAACCTAACTGATCTGATAGAGCTGAAAAACACATGACAAGAATTTCACAATGTTATCACAAGTATTAACAGCAGAATAGACCAAGCTGAGAAGAATCTCAGAATTTGAAGACTGGTTCTCTGAAATACGACAGTCAGACAAAAATAAATAACAAAAAATGGAAAGGAATCAACAAAACCTCTGAGAAATATGGAATTATGTAAAGAGCCCAAACCTGTGAATCAATAGCATCCCTAAAATGGACGGGGAAAAGGCAAACAACTTGGAAAATATATTTCAGGATATCATCCATGAAAAATTCCTCAACCTCACTAGAAAGGGCAACAGTCAAATTCAGAAAATACAGAGAATCCCTGCAAGATTGCACACAAGAAGATCATCCCCAAGACACATAATCATCAGATTTGCCAAGGTCAAGATGAAAAACAATGTTAAAGGCAGCTAGAGAGAAAAGCAGGTCACCTACAAAGGAAGCCCATCAGGGTAATGGCCAACTTCTCAGCAGAAACCCTACAAGCAATAAGAGATTAGGGGTCTATATTCAACATTCTTAAAGAAAAGAATCTTCAACCAAGAATTTCATATCCAGCCAAAATAAGCTTACTAAGCAAAGGAGAAATAAGATCTTTTTCAGAAAAGCAAATGCTGAGGGAGTTTATTACCAAAGACCCACCTTACAAGAGGTCTTGGAAGGCACACTAAATGGAGAGGCAAGACCATTACCAGCTAATATAAAAATACAGTTAAGTACACAGACCAGTGACACTATAAAGCAACCACACAAACAAGCCAGAATAATAACCAGCTAACAACACAGGGACAGGATAAAATCCACACATAACAATACTAGCCTTGAATGTAACCAGGTTAACAGCCCCATTTGAAAGGCACAGAGTGGCAAGCTGGAAAAAAAGCAAAAGCCAATGTTACACTGTCTTCAAGAGACCAATCTCACAAACAGTGACACCCATAGCCTCAAAATAAAGCAATGGAGGAAAAATCTACCAAGCAAATGGAAATCGGGAAAAAGCAGAGGTTGCAACCCTAATTTCAGACAAAACAGACTTTAAACCAACAGAGATTTTGAAAAAGACAAAGAAGGGCATTACGTAATGGCAAAGGCTTCAATTCAACAGAAAGATCTAGCTATTGTAAATACATATGAACCCAACACAGGTGCACCAAGATTGGTAAAGCAAGTTCTTAGAGACCTACAAAAGGGCATAGACTTCCACGCAATAATAGTGGCAGATATCAACACTCCACTGACAGTATTAGACAGATCATCAATGCAGAAAATTAACAAAGATATTCAGGACCTGAACTTAATATTGGACCAAACAGATCTGACAGACCTTTACAGAACTCCCCCAAAAAATTTTTTAAATAAAAAATATATACATTCTTCTTATCATCACATAGTGCATACTTTAAAATTGACCACACAATTAAACATAAAACAATCCTCAGCAAATGCAAAGAACTAAAATCACACCAACCACACTTTCAGAACATAACACAATAAAAATAGAAATCAAGGCTAAAAAAATCACTCAAAACCATGCAATTACATGGAAATTAAACAACCTTCTCTTGAATGACTTTTGGGTAAATAACGAAATTAAGGCAGAAATCAAGAAGTTCTTTGAAACTAATGAGAACAAAGATACAACATATTAGAGTCTCTGGTACACAACTAAGGCAGTGTTAAAAGGGGAATTTATAGCACTAAATGCCCACATCAAAAAGTTAGAAATATCTCAATTTAACAACCTAACATCACAACTAAAAGAACTAGAGAAGAAAGTGCAAACTAACCCCAAAGCTAGCAGAAGAGAAGAAATAACCAAAATCAGAGCTAAACTGAAGGAGAATGAAACAAGATAAACTATTCAAAACATTAAAGAATCAAAGAGGTTTTTTTGAAAAAAAAATTAATAAGATACATAGGTGACATGGTTTGGCTGTGTCCCTACCCAAATCTCATCTTGAATTCCCATGTATTGTGGGAGGAACCCAGTGGGAGGTAATGGAATCACAGGGGCAGGTCTTTCCAGTGCTGTTCTTGTGATAGTGAATAAATCTTTCATGAGATCCGATGGTTTTGAAAAAATGGGTGTCTCCCTGCACAAGCTCTCTTTTCTCATCTGCTGCCATTTGAGGTGTGCCTTCACCTTCTGCCGTGATTGTGAGGCCTCCCTAGGCACATGGAACTGTAAGTCCAATAAACCTCTGTCTTTTGTAAATTGCCCATTCTCGGGTATGTCTTTTTTTTTTTTTTTTTTCGCGTATGTCTTTATCAGCAGTGTCAGAACAGACTAATACAATATGCCATTAGCTAAAGTGATAAAGAAGAAAAGACAGAAAGTGCAAACAAACACAATTAGAAATGACAAAGGGGATGTTACCACTGACTCTACAGAAATACAAATAACCATCAGAGACTACTATGAATACCTCTATGCACACAAAAAAGAAAACCTGGAAGAGTTGGATAAATTCCTAGACACATACACCCAAGACTGAAGCAGAAAGAAATTTATTCCCTGAACACACCAATAGTGAGCTCCAAAACTGAATCAGTAATAAATAGTTTACCAACTAAAAAAGCACAGGACAGATGGAATCAAAACAAAATTCTACCGATGTACAAAGGAGGTATCAGTCCTACTGAAACTATTCCATAAATTCAAGGAGGAGGGAATCTTCCCCAACTCATTCTATGAGGCCTCCATTATCCTGATTCTAAAACCTGGCAGAGACACAACAACAAAAAAGAAAACTTCAGACCAGTATACTTGTTGAACATTAACAAAAAAATGCTCAACAAAATACTTGCAATCCAAATCCAGCAGTACATCAAAAAGCTAATTCACAACAATCAAGTACTCTTTATTCCTGGGATGCAAGTTTGGTTCAACATGTGCAAATCAATAAATGTGATTCATCACATAAACAGAACTAAAGACAAAAAACACTTGATTATCTCAATAGATGCAGAAAAGGCTTTCAATAAAATTCAAAATCCCTTCATGTTAAAAACTCTCAATAAACTAGGTATTGAAGAAATATACCTCAAAATAACAAGAACCATCTATGACAAACCTGCAGTCAACATCACACTGAAGGGGCAAAAGCTGGGAGCATTCCCCTTGAAAACCAACACAAGACAAGGATGCCTTCTCTCACCACTTCTATTCAACATAGTATTGGAAATCCTGGCCAGAGAGGAGTCAAGAGAAAGAAATAAAGGCTATCCAAACAGGAAGAGAGAAAGTTAAGCTATCTCTGTTTGAAGATAACATTATTCTATACATAGAAAACCCCATAGTCTCAGCTCAAAAGCTCTATCAGCTGATAAACAACTTCAGCAAAGTTTCAGGATACAAAAGCAATGTAGAAAAATAAGTAGCATTTCTATACACCATCAACAGCCAAGCCAAGAGCCAAATCAGAAATGCAATCCCATTCACAATTGCCACAAAAAGAATAAAATACTTAGGAATACAGCTAGCCAGGGAGGTGAAATATCTCTATAATAAGAATTACAAGTAACACTGCTCAAATGAATCACAGATAACACAAATAAATGGAAAAACATTCCATGCTCATGGATAGGAAGACTCAGTATCATTTAAATGGCTACACTGCCCAAAGCAATTTACAGATTCAATAAAATTTCTATCATACTAGTGATGACATTCTTCAAAGAACTAGAAGAAACTGTTTTAAAATTCATATGGAACCAAAAAGACCAAATAGTCAAGCCAATCCTAAGCAAAAAGAACAAAGCTGGAAGCATCATGTTACCTGACTTCAAACTATATTACAGGGCTACAGTAACCAAAACAGCATGGTACTAGTACAAAAACGGACACAAAGACCAATGGAACAGAATAAAGAGCCCAGCAATAGGCTGCACACCTATAACCATTTGCTCTTCAACAAAGCTGACAAAAACAAGCAAGGAGGAAAGGACTCCCTATTTAATAAATTGTGCTGGGATAACTGGTTGGCTGTATGCAGAAGATTGAAATTAGACCCCTTCCTTACACTGTACAAAAATCAAATCAAGATGGATTAAAGACTTAAATGTAGAATATAAAACTATAAAAAGCCAGGAAGACAACCAGGCAATACCATTTTGGATATAGGAACTGGCAAAGATGTCATGACAAATACACCAAAGGCAATTGCAACAAAAGCAAAAATTGACCAATGGAATCTAACTAAACTTAAGAACTTCTGCAGAGCAAAAGAAACAATCAATGGAGTAAACAGAAAACCAAAATAATTGGAGAAAATATTTGCAAGCTATGCATCTGAAACAGGTCTATAATCCAGCATCTATAAGGAATTTAAACATAATTACAAGAGGAAACAAACAACCCTGTTAAAAAGTGACCAAAGGGCATGAACAGACACTTTTTAAAAGAAGACATACATGCATCCAACAAGCATATGGAAAAAAGCTCAATGTCATTAATCATTAGAGAAATGCACATCAAAACCACAATAAGATGCCATCTCACACCAATCAGGATGGCTATTATTAAAAAGTCAAAAAATAACAAATGCTGCCAAGGTTGCAAAGAAAAGGCAACATTTATACACTGTTGGTGGGAGTGTAAATTAGTTCAACTATTGTGGAAGACAGCGTGGTGATTCCTCAAAGACTTAGAAACAGGAGTACCATTCAACCCAGAAATTCCATTACTGGGTATATATCCAGTGGAATATTAATCATTCTATTATAAAGATACATGCATGTCTATGTTCATTGCAGGACTATTCACAATAGCAAAGACATAGAATCAACCTAAATGCCCATCAATGATAGACTGGATAAACAAAATGTGATACATATACACCATGGAATTCTGTGCACCCATAAAAAAGAATGAGATCATGTCCTTTGCAGAAACATGGATAAAGCTGGAGGCCATTATCCTTAGCTAACTAATGCAGGAACAGAAAACAAAATACTGCATGTTCTCACTTATATGTGGGAACTAAATGATGGGAACACATGAACACATAGAAGGAAATAACACACACCAGAGCCTCCTGGAAGTTGAAGGGTGGGAAGATGCAGAGGATCAGGGAAAATAACTAATAGGTACTAGGCTTAATACTTGGGTGATGAAATAATCTGTACAACCCACCACGATGACACAAGCTTACCTATATAACAGACCTGCATGTGTACTCCTGAATTTAAAATAGAAGTTTTAAAAAGTGGGCAAAGAACATAAACAGACACTTTTTAAAAGTGGACATACATGTGGCCAACAAACATATGAACAAAAGCTCAATATCACTAACCATTAGAGAAATGCAAATCAAAACCACAAGATACCTTCTCAAACCAGTCACAATAGCTGTTACTAATAAGTCAATAAATAGCAGATGCCTGCAAGTTTGCAGAAAAATTGGAACATGTATACACTGTTGGTGTGTTCGTGGGAGTGTAAATTAGTTCCACCGTTGTGGAAAGCAGTGTGGTAATTTCCCAAAGGGCTAAAAACAGAACTACCATTTGACCCAACAATCCCATTACTGGGTATAGAGCCAAGGGAATATAAATCATTCTACCATAAAGACACATACACATGTATGTTCACTGCAGCACTATTAACAATAGCAAAGACATGGAATCAACCTAAATGCCCATCAGTGGTAGAGTGGAAAAAGAAAATGGTGCATATACATTGTGGAATACTATGCAGTCATAAAAAAGAATGAGATCATGTCCCCGACAAGAACATGGATGGAGCTGGAGGCCATCATACTTAGCAAACTAATGCAGGAACAGAAAAGCAAATACTGAATGTTCTCACTTATAAGTGGGAGCTAAATGATGAAAACACATGGACACAAAGAGGGGAACAATAGACACTGAGGGCTACTTGAGAGAGTAGTGTGATAGGAGAGAGAGGATCAGACTACCAGGCTTAGTACTTGGGTGACAAAATAATCTGCATGAAGAACCCCTGTGACTTGGGTTTACCTATGTCACAAACCAGCACGTGTACTTCTGAACCTAAAATGAAAGTTTGAAAAAAAGTTGCTTGAGCCTGTAGCTCAGGTCGGAAACAACTGACAACTAAATAATATTGAGTCTTTCTATCCACAAAATGAATATCTATTTATCTATCTCTTTTTTTATTTCTTTTGTCAGAGTTTTGTAGTTTTTTTTTTAGAGATCTTATAAAAATTTTGTTAGATATGGACATGGCTTGTATCTGTGTCCCCACCCAAATCTCATGTTGGATTGTAATTTCCAACGTTGGAGGTGGCCTGGTGGGAGGTGATTGGATCATGGGGGCAAATTTCTCATATATTGTTTCGTATCATCTTTTCGGTACTGTCCTTGTAATAGTGAATGAGTTCTCATGAGCTCTGATTACTTAAAAGCATGTGGCACTTCTCCCCTCCCTCTCTTGCTCTTGCACTTACCATGTGATATGTCTGCTGCCCCTTCACTTTCTACCATGATTGTAAGTTTCCTTAGGCCTCACCAGAAGTCAAGCAGATACTAGCATCATGCTTCCTGGACAGCCTACAGAACCGTGAGCAAATTAAATACTTTTTCTTTATAAATTACCCAGCCTCAGATATTTCTTTATAGCAATGTGAGAATAGACTAATATAGATTTATACCTCAAAATTTCACTTTATGGTGCTAATGAAATGCTATTAGGTTTTTAATTGCAAATTGCAATTTTTTTATTGCTGGTATACAGGAAAGCAATTGACTTTTGTATATTAACCTTCCACACTGCAACTTTGCTACATTCACTTATTAGTTCCAGAAGGGAATTTTTGGCAATTTGGGGGAGATTTCTACATGGACGATTGTCATTTGCAAACGTACAGTTTTATTTCTTCTTTCCCAATCATATACTTTAGTCTCCTCTTCCTGTCTTATTGAATTGGCTCAGGCTTTCGGTATGATGTTGAATAACAGTAGTGAGAATAGACATCTCTGGCTTTTTCTCAGTCTTTGAAAAAAAGCATCTTGTTTCTCACCATTAAATATGACATTAGCTGTAAGTTTTTTGTAAACCTTCTTTACTCAGTTGAAGAAGTTCCCCTCTATTCCTAGTTTGCTGAGAGTTTGTATCAAGAAATAATGTTAAATGTTGTCAATTGTTTTCTGCATCTATTGATATAATTACGTGAATTTTCTTTGGATCATTAATGTGATTGATTACATTAATTGATTTTCAAATGCTGCCATAGTTATGAATACCTGGAGAAAATTTTATTTAATCATAGTTTATAATTCTCTTTTTAGATTATTGGATTTGATTTGCTAATATGTGGTTGAAGATGTCAATATTCATGAGAGATTTCAGTCTATAGTTTCCTTTTGCATAATTTATACAGTTTCGATATAAGGTTAAAGTTGGCCCTATATAATGAATTAGGAATTGTTCATTCTGCTTCCATTTTCTAAAAGATGCTGTAGAAAATTTGTATTATTTCTTTCTTAATGTTCGGTAGAATTTATGAGGGAAACCATCTGTGCCTGGTGCTTTCCATTTTGAAAGGTTATTAATTATAGATTACATGTTTTTAATGGACATGCACATATTCAAATTATGTAGTTTACCTTGTTGAGGTTTTATAGATTATGACTTTGAAAAAATTGGTCCATGTCACCTAAGTTATCAAATTTGTGGGCCATAGTGTCATTCATAATATTCTATTATTATCTTGCTAATGTCCATAAGATTGGTAATAATGGCCCTTCTTTCATTTCTGATATTAGTAATTTGTGTCTTCTGTTTGGTTTCTTTGGTGAGCCTAACTAGAGATTTTTCTATTTCATTGATCTTTTCAAAGAACTACCTTTTGGCTTCATTGATACCATCTATTGTTTTTCTATTTTCAACTTTATTGATACTGCTCTTTTTTCTCTATTTTCCAAAGATGAAAGCTTAGACTATTAATTTTAGGTCTTTCTTCTTGTCTAATACATTCATTTAATGCTATAAATTTCCCTCTTAGTGCTGCTTTTGTTGCATTCCTCAGATTTTTCTTGTTCATTTAGTTCAAAATATTTTTAAAGATTTTTTGAAATTTCTTTTTCAGACCCATATGTTATTTAAAAGTGTGTTGTGTAACCTCCAAATAATATTTCACAGCTATCTATCTATCTGTTAGATTTTAATTCAATTCCATTGTGTTCTAAGAACATACTTTATACGATTTCTAGTCTTCTAAATTTGTTGATGTGTGTTTTATAACCTCAAATGTAGTCTACCTTGGTGAATGTTACACGTGACCTTGAAAAATGTGTGCATTGTGCTGTCGTTAAATGAAATATTCTATAAATGTCAATTAGATCCACTTGATTGATGGTGCTGTTTAGTTCAATTATATCCTTACTAATTTTCTGCCTGCTGTATCTGTCAATTACAGATAGATGGATGTTGAAGCCTCTAACTATAATAGCATAATTTGTCTATTTCTCATTGCAGATCTTTCCATTTTTGCCTCCTATATTTTGAGGCTCTCATTGAATTGACCCCTTATCTTTATGTAATATCCTTCTTAATTTCTAATAATTTTCTTTGTTCTTAAGTCTGCTTTCTCTGAAATTAATATTGCTACTCCAGCTTTCTTTTGATTTGTGTTAGCAAGGTATATCTTTTTTCATCCCTTTACTTTTAATGCATCTTGTGTTTTACACAGTGCATTTCTTGTCGATAACATATAGTTAAATCTTGGTTTTTTGTTTTTTTTTTTTGCTCTGTCGCCCAGGCTGGAGTGCAGTGTCGCAAACTCTGCTCACTGCAAGCTCTGCCTCCCGGGTTCATGCCATTCTACTGCCTCAGCCTCCTCAGTAGCTGGGACTACAGGCGGCTGCCACCACGCCTGGCTAATTTTTTTTTTTTTTTTATATTTTTAGTAGAGACGGGGTTTCACCATGGTCTCGATCTCCTGACCTCGTGATCTGCCCACCTCGGCTTCCCAAAGTGCTGGGATTACAGGCGTGAGCCACCGCGCCCGGCCAATTAAATCTTGTTTTTTAAATACTCAGTCAGTCTCTGTCTTGTAATTGATGTATTCAGACCTTTCACATTTAAAGTAATTGGCCAAGTGCAGTGGCTCATGCCTGTAATCCTAGCACTTTGGGAGGCCGAGGCAGGTGGATTGCCTGAGCTCAGGAATTCGAGACCAGCCTGGGCAACACAGTGAAAACCCATCTCAACCAAAATACAAAAAATTGGCCAGGAATGGTGGTGTGTGCCCGTGGTCCCGGCTAGTTGAGAGTCTGAGGCAGGAGAATTGCTTGAATCCGGGAGGCGAAGGTTGTAGTGAGCCAAGATCGTGCCACTGCACACCAGCCTGGGCGACAGCACGACTCCATCTCCAAAACAAACAAAGAAACAAACAAACAAACAAAAAGCAATTATTGATATAGACTAATTAATATCTACCACATTAGTAACCATTAAAACTGTCATTGCCCTTATTGCACTTGTTTTTGCTTTTTTTAATATTACCCTTTTGTTCTGCCTTTTCTAACTGAGCATTTTATATGATTCCATGTTCTCTATTTGCTTAGAATATTATCCTTTTTAAAAATATTTTTAGTGGTCTTTATAGATTTTGCAGTATATATTTACAGTTAATATAAGTACACATTCCAATAACAGTATATTAATTCATGTGTAATGCAAGTTACTTTATTGTAGAATACTTCCTATTTCTTTTTCCAGGAATTTTTTATATTGCTATTATTTATTTTACTTGCCCATAAGCTATAAACATTCGACACATCATTGCTATTATTATTTTGAACCCAGTTATCTATAATATCAATTAGGAATAAGAAAATTAAAAATATTTATTTTACCATTTTTATTCCTTTCTTAATGCTCATCATTTTTTTATATATATGTCCAAGTTTCTCAGTAATGTCATTCTTCTTTCTGTAGAACTTTTAATAATTCTTGCAAGGCAGGTCTACTGATGACAAATTTCTTTCTTTTTTTTTTTTTTTTTTTTTGTCCTGAGAAAGTTTTTGTTTCTCCTTTGCTTTTAAATGTTAATTCCTTTAAACAAAACTTTAAGCTGGTAGGTATTTTTTCTTTCAATATATAAATATTTTACTCCATGATCTTCTTGCTTGCATGGTTTGTGATGACACCTTGATTTTAACTCAGTGAGATATATGTTAGACTTCTAACCTACAAACTATAAGATAATAAATTTGTGTTGTTATGACTCACTAAGTTTGTGGTAATTTGTTTTAGCAGCAATAGAAAACTAATATACTAGTTTAGGTCTTCAGTATCTTTTAGCTTAAGTAGAATCTAATTGTTCATTCCCTCTCAAGGTTTATTCTCTTCAAATCCATCTTTAATACTGCTGTCAGAATGATTGATCAAAAACTAAAATTTGACAGTCTTCTTTTTATTTCCTAAAACTCTGTAAGCTACAGAATAAATACTAAGCATGTAACGTGAAAAAGGAAGCCCTCTATGACCTGGCCCCACTCACATATTTAGCTTCAGTTTTCATCGTATACTTACAACTTTGTCTGCTCATAATACCAAATTCCTTGTAGCTTCTACTAGAGAAGTTTCTTTAGTTTTAAGTAAATGGAGATAAAAGCTGGTTAACTAAAGTAAAAATGGAGCTCACTGAATGGGCTCTAGATTAATTAATGTAAAACTCTTGGAAGACAGATATCATCTCTCTAGAGAGCTGGCCACAAATGACTCAGCACCAATACCAATTGCCATTGGTTTCCATGTGTCTGCTCAAGGCTTAAATTTCTGGAATAGGCCAGGTGCGGTGGCTCACACCTGTAATCCCAGCACTTTGGGAGGCTGAGGCGGGTGGCTCACCTGAGGTTGGGAGTTCGAGACCAGCCTGGCCAACATGGTAAAACCCTGTCTCTACTAAAAATACAAAAAATTGGCCAGGCATGGTGGTAGACGCCTGTAATCCTAGCTACTTTGGAGGCTGAGGCAGAAGAATCAGTTGAACCCGGGAGGTGGAGGTTGCAGTGCACCGAGATTATGCCATTGCACTCCAGCCTGGGTGACAAGAGTGAACCTCCGTCTCAAAAAAAAAACAGAAAGAAAAAAAGAAAGAAAGGAAGGAGGGAAGGAAGGAAGGAAGGAAGGAAGGAAGGAAGGAAGGAAGGAAGGAAGGAAGGAAGAAAGAAAGAGAGAGAAAGAAAGAAAGGAAATTTCTGGAATACAGGGGAGTAGAGTCACTTATTTTATATGGAAAGTCCTCACTTATCTCAAAAACACCAAACCTCGGCCGGGCACAGTGGTTCAGCCTGTAATACTAACACTTTGGGAGGCTGAGGCAGGTGGATTATCAGAGGTCAGGAGTTTGAGACCAGCCTGGCCAACATGGTGAAACCCCATCTCTACTAAAAATTAAAAAATTAGCCAGGCGTGGTGATGGGCGCCTGCAGTCCTAGCTACTCGGGAGGCTAAGGAAGGAGAATCACTTGAACCCAGGAGGCAGAGGTTGCAGTGAGCCGAGATCATGCCACTGCATTCCACACTCCAGCCTGGGCAACAAGAGCGAGACTCCGAAAAAAAAAAAAAAAAAACCACCAAACCTTTATTATCCCAAATACAGTCATGGTCATGAGTAATTCCAAGTTCATATGAATAATTTACCCAACACCCTAGTCCCACAGGCGTCCTCAATCCCAGTGTCTCCACTAAACTGTCTTTTAGTGCAGTACACAAAAGCATATCACTGTGAATTGCTCCACCTCTGCAAAAAACAACCACAAAATTCAAGACTCCTATTCTTTACTGCTGCAAGAGCCAGGGTATCTAGGTACATCAGAAACTAACGGTTGCTATATTAAGCAAAAATGAAACACACTATTGAAAGGAAATTGGGTAACTAAGGGAATAATTTGGAAGATTGGAGTGAGGCTCCATAAATGGCAGGACAAAATGAAACTAGGTAGACACAGCAGTAGCTGTGATTATACCATTTAATTGATCCAACACGTATATCACTGCGTGTTATTAATGCCACTGACGGCTGAGTATTGAAGCTTGATTCAGTGCCACTCTCCCCTGAATATTGGAGGTAGCTACTACCTTTGTGCAAATGGATTTTCTATTGACTTCAAGTCTTCGCAAGACTAGTTCTTTATTCAAAATAGAAGGCAAATGTGTTTCATGCCACCACATCTTGGCACCAAACTCCTCATTACTTTCTTCATCTGTAAAGTTAATTTTTCAAAATCTAACTCAGTGGTCTCCTATGAAGTCTTGTCTGCCCCAACCAACAGAGTTAACCACTTCTATCTTTGTGTCATCTATGTATCTAGTACCTCAAATTACAGCATTTTAAATATCTTATTGCAATTATTTACTTGTATCTGCATTTCCTACCAAACAGCCCGTGACTGGAAAGCACAGACCATAATTTACTTTTTAGTGAACTCTCTAATATAGTGCTCAGCACATCATGGGGCAAGAAAGATTTTAATACTGAGAATATCCTGTCGTTTTCATTTTCACACTAATATTGAGGACTCCCTAGTTTGTTTTATAAAGGATCTTCATATAATTCTTTTTATGAATGAATGAAGTTGATTTTTGGATTAAGTAAAAGTAAAATATTGTAATGTGGACCCAGCAGAGCTACTCCTGGGTATAGGCAGAGTGGGTTTGGGCTTAAGGCCACCTACCTTGGATATCACCTCTACTCACTTTGGAGATAGCCACTGGATTCTGAAAAAGTTCCTATTCTAATACAAATGTTGACACATATAGTCCTTAGGTTATTAGATTAATGTAGAGCAGAACAGGGTGTAAGGAGTGGAATCAGAGAGAGAAAAGGAAGATAGGAAAGCTCTGGGGCTTGAGTCCTAAAAGGAAAAGAGGTGAATGTGTACCCAACGCGAAGACCTATGTCTCTAAAAAGGTATTGGGTCATTAACAAAATGCTCAGGTTTAACTTCATCTATGTCACAGTGTTCCTTGATCCAGTCAATTCTGACAGAAGGTAAGTGCCTTTTGGAAGCCTACGAAACAAATTCCAACCAGTTTCCTTAATCTCTAAAGTGAGAAGACATTTACATTTTGAATGTTAGCATAATAATTTCTGTTTTCCAGGTTGCTTTTTTTTTTGAGACAGAGTTTAGCTCTTATTGCCCAGGCTGGAGTGCAATGGTCTGCCTCCAGGGTTGAAGCAATTCTCCGGCCTCAGCCTCCCAAGTAGCTGGAATTACAGGTGCATGCCACCACACCCAACTAATATTGTATTTTTAATAGAGACAGAGTTTCACCATGTCAGTCTCAAACTCCTGACATCAGATGATCCACTTCCCAGTGCTGGGATTACAAGCGTGAGCCACCGTGCCCAGCCCAGGTTGCTTTTTAAATAAAACGTAGAGTAATACTAAGAACTGTTTATAATTTAGAGTGAAAATAGGGAAGCATAGTATATTTCATAGTTGGGATGAAAATAAAAATACAGAAAGAATATGAAATTGAGATTTCAAACCATGGCATAAACTGGACTTGTGACTGTAACGGTCTAGTTTTGAAAAGAAATCATGTGTTAAGCAGTACTCAAGGTTAAATTCTCAGCACTCTCAGTCACTCGCAGTTCTCTACATGTTGTAAACTATAATAACTTAGAAAGACGGAAGTGAAAACTACGCAGAAAGCTTTAAAAATATTAACTATCTTTCTATCTTTGGCACTCAACTTGCTCTTACAATAATGAAAAACTTCCCCTCACCACCCCCCCAAAAAAAAATGATGGAAATCTTTAAATCCTAATTACTTTCTGGTTTTTGGTATCCACAATGGGTACCTGAATAAACATAGAAATTATGAAGTTTTGGCATCCCTACCCCCTAAAAAAATCAGTTGATGAGCACACTTCATGCAGAACTACAAATAATAAACAGAAACTGGAAGAGTTACTGTCAGAAGATCACTACTTAAACCTAGAGATAGTGAAAACAGAGTCCAGGACCTGCTTTGTAAAATAGACATAAACACGTTTTATGCTCACAAAATATCTTGGCTGGATAAATTTTTGTTTATGTTTCCATTTATTTCATAATGACAAAACAAGAGTAGAATTTTTATAGACATTAACATAGAATATGGGGATATAAGTTTTAAAGCATAAAATAAATAAACTTTTATAATTATTTAACCAAAATATACAGTCGGGTGCAGTGGCTCACTCCTGTAATCCCAGAACTCTGGGAGGCCGAGGCAGGCAGATTGCTTGAACTCAGGGATTTGAGACCAGCCTGAGCAACAGAGTGAAACCCCATCTCTACAAAAAATACAACAACAAAAATTTAGCCAGATGTGGTGATGTATACCTGATCACACCACTGCCCTCCAGCCTGGGTGACAGAATGAGATCCTGAGATCTGGTCTCAAAAATATATATATATAAATAAATATGTATATTTGTGTATCTATATATAAATATGTATATTTATGTATCCATATATAAATATGTATATTTTTATACATATCTATAGATAGCTAGATATCTATATATGAGAGAGAAATTTTATATATATTTTATATATGTCTATATATAGGTAGCTAGATATCTATCTATATAGAGAGAAACGTATATTTTATATATAGACATATAGAGAGGAAATATATATTTATATATAGATAGCTAGATATCTATATATAGAGAGATAAATATATATTTTATATATATATCTGTATATAGAGATAGCTAGATATCTCTCTCTATATATAGAGAGAGAGAGACAGAAAATAAGTTTAGCATTTAGAGGGATAGGGGTCTGTAAGCTCATATAATCCAATTGTCCCACTGTAAAGAAGAAAATCAAGGCTCAGAAGGAATGCCACCTGCGCAGCGTCACCTAGTTGTGAATGAGTGCTAAGTAGAGAAATCTGGAATCCCAGACTCGTGCTTTTAAGCCAGGCAAACTATGATGCATGGATTAAATTGAATTTGCTGCTTGATTTTGTTAGGGCTGAATGACTTATATACATTTAGTGGTTAAAAATATTTAAAAAGAATAATTTTCACTACAACAGTAGAGTGGTGTAGCTGTGACAATGATTGTACTACCTACCATGCCAAAAAAATACCATCTGGCCTTTGACAGAAAATGTTTGTTGACCAATGACTTAAGAAATGAGTTAAAAAATTAAATCCTGAAGCCTGCTTTCTACATTCACCAAAAAATAACCTGTACAAAATTTCTCATTTGTCAAACTCAGATTTTTTTTAAAGCGTATTCGGAAAGCTCCTAAAGACTTATTTCCTGCATTATTTTGGCTTGAATAGTTCTTTGTTTTAGGCAAGTTTAGTTTGGTTGCATGGACTAGAGATACATCCAAGCAAGCTTAAGAGAATTGGCCAAGGATGGAGCTGGAACTCATGGAAATCCAAAATCAAGATATCACTGAAAAGCTCTCCCAGAGGCTGGAGCTAAAGGGTGTTTCTGAATTTTAGTTAGCCCTGGCTACTTTAGAAACAAGAGTTCAATCACCTTTTTCCTGGTGCTCCATCATACTTAACAGCCATACTCCTCACAAGTGTTTCTTGTTCTCCAGTATCAACCGCCTCTTTTGGTTTATTTTAGCTCTGTGCTACTTCAAAACTTGACTTTTGATGTGGTCCCACACAAGCACCTTAGTCTAAATGCAGCTTTCATGGCCTGTTTGGAGTAGCAAATCTGATTAGCTAAGTTGATTCCTGAGGCATTAACCTGATTACTCAAAAATGTATCTGCTTAGCTTTACTCATCCTTTATTCTAGCTAACTGGCTGCTGACAAATCTGTGATTTGGCTTCTCTAAGATCAAGAGTTCCTTCATTCCAACCATTCCTGCTTCAGAAGATGGCAGCCTGGGAAGAAGCAGCCCCCATCAGGGGCTAGCCCAGTGATGTTTCCTTTAGAAGAAGCTGTGTTTGGGGCACCATCGACCACAATAGTTCTTCTTGGTTTCCATACATAATACTTTTCTCTACAGCTAGATTTGAAATTCCTTAAGGGAAAAAAAAATACTTCTATTTTTATATCCATGGTTGTTCTTGATAAATCTTATTTAAGGATGCTCAGAATAAGTTGTGGCCTGAATGATCAGTCTACCAACGAGTATAACAAATAAATCAAGACTTTAAATTATTCAAGACTAAAATATAAAAAACAAACAACTGCAAAAATGTATTAGTTTTTTTTTTTTAGTAAAATGTGATTTGTGTGTATGTGTGTTTCCTGAATAGCTAGGTATTCAAATCAGCTCTCTAGTTCAGTTGAATAGATTTTGATTTTAATTTTTCATATTAAATGTATTAATATAGTTTCAATAATAAATAGTTTAATAAAGCATAAAAACTTATTAATACAAAGTTTAATCACAGAGAAAAACAGGGAACCTAGAAATAAGTTAAAAATAAAATAAAGTCAGGGGAATATTTGCATATTAATGACTAAATTTTTTTCCTCAAGGTAAGAATGAGAATAGAAAGAAACTGCCTACCTGGGTTTCTCTCATACAATGTCCCCAAATTTGAGAATCCTTATGTTTGGTGGCCCTGAATCTAAAGCTTTTCTTTAAAATCAAAGCTTTTAATATCAGTGAATGGTTGCAAAATGCAATAATACTTTATAGTGTAACTTGACAAAGAATCATTGGCTAATGCAATGCTCTTTTTTCTTTCACAAAATTGGTGACAACCACAATCCAGAATTTATAACAGATAACAGTCTCATTTGTTAAAACATTGAGGGAAAAATTTCAGGTACCATTTCCATCATTCAGGATTAAACTTCTACTTTAAGTTAAAAGCAAAATATAATTTTATAATATTGTATATTTATTGTCTCCCCAAAGCCTATTCTTTTAAAAAATCTATTTAATGAAAAATATAGTGTAACTTAATTCAAGCTCATTTAGGACTTCATATTTGTACTCTACAAGTAAAATTCAAGACAGTGATAGCAAAAGCATAATAAAAATCTAAATTCAGCTCTTTCAAAAATATTATATATATATGCTCAGCAAAGAAACAAAGGCAAATATTTAACTATATATGTGATGATGAATTTTTTAAATTAATTTAGATAACCAGAATAATAGTAAGTGGTCACACACAATGTTACAGATTTGAAATCGAGAATGCACTCATGTATATTATAAATAATAAAATTGATTTTCTTTTAAAAGTACATTAAAATAGGTGACAATAGTGATTATATATCTATTCCATAATATCAGTTAAATGTATCCATCTCCCTCTGACATGTAAATAACACAATATAGCATTATTCTTCCTAAAAGAAACTGACTATATGAAAGTTCAACATATGGGGAAATAATAACATGCCTACAAAAGTAAAGAAGCTCTTATGATATGACATTAAATTCTAGATCTAAAGTTGTTCTGGGAATAGTTATTTGCACTGCTGGTAAATTTCATATTAGAGGTCCTAGTCTATTGAGTACTTTCCTCCTATTCCCATCATAAAAAAAAACACACACATAAAACAAACATTTCTCTAAATACAAAAATCCTGTCCTGGTCTTCTAATATCTCTGTGTTTAAAGTCCCCACAAACTGCCTCTACCTGTAATGAAATATCTATACATATTCATAGTTATTAATAATTTATACCATTATTCTGATAGCTTTCTTTTATTATAAATTTTGTAAGAAAGAGTTTAAAATTGATTTGTTCCATAAGAAAAGTTGGTATCTTCTGGATGATTTGGATACAGAAAGTCTGTGTGAGTGGATCATAAAATAGTATTTTATGAAAGGCAACCATATTTTAATGCTGAGTTGGACACAAATTATTCAAATCATTTAATTTTTTATTTGTCATACGTTTATCTTAATGTTAACATAATATAATATACTACAAAAGACTGTGTGCTACATTACTGGCCAATCAAATCCTGTCCTTATTATGTAAATTTGGTATTATAATTGCCATCTTCCACCCCTATTCCCCACTTTTCTTCTGCAATATTACTATGTATAGGAATAGCCTAATATCAACATAGTTCACCAGGAAACTTGTCTTAGTCCTCTCCACATACATGTCAATAAATAGCTCAACATCTGTATAAGATATATGGAAATATTCTACTAATATGGATGTTTACGTATTATATATGTGTGTGTGAATCATTTCATTGAGTATTATAAAATATCAACTTTAGAAGTTCTTCCCCTCTACATATACTTGTCCTCCCACATATTTGAAATAATGCAAAATATGTGACTTAATTTTTGTGATTATTAAGTCCTATCAATGAAAGAGAATCTCAAGTCACACTAGAAGAAAAACACATTGCAAGTAATTTGTATATAAATAAGAATTGTGAGTATATTGAAATTGGTAAATATTTTACAACATGCAGCCAGGCACAGTGGCTCATGCCTATAATCCTACCACTTTGGGAGGTCAAGGTGGGTTGATTCCTTGAGTCAAGGAATTGGAGACCAGTCTGGGTGACACAGTGAGATCTCATCTCTAAAAAAAATACAAAACTTAGCTGAGTATGGTGGCACATGTCTGTAGCCCCAGACATGGGAGGCTGAGATGAGAGAATCACTTGACCCTAGGAGGCTGAGGTTGCAGTGAGCCAGTACCGCACCATTGCACTCCAGCCTGGGTGACAGAGTGAGACCCTGTTTCAAAAAGATACATATATATATAAATAATATTTTGTGTATGTGCATGAAATAAAGACAGTAATTTTTTATCAGCCCGCCTGGTAAAAGATTTTACCTGCCTACTTTCTTCCACTGAAGTAGCAAGTGAAAGAAACAGCTATTATCCTTTTATTCCCAATATAAATTCTTACTCATTCTGTGCAAAGGAAGAGATGTAATAAATATATTCTTTTTTCAGAGAGCAAAACTTACGTCCTTCCCAGTTATACAAATTGACGGTAAAGTAGAATAAAATGAAGGATCCACCATGTTGCTTTTGCTTTCACCATTAGCATTAAGTTAACAGTTGCCTGCTTTTAGGAAGGTCAAATACTAGAAAATTAAATAAGCTAGAGGTGAGAAAAATTTAAAATTCTCCCCAGACCTGCATGAAATCTAGCTAAATATATTCTGACTGGTTATTTTGCTTAACACATTATTTACTGTGAAACACAGGGAGTGTCTGGGAAACTCCATTTCAGTTCTAAAATAAATATAACAGTACTAGTACCCATAGAATTTTAAAATTTCCAAGTTATGTGTCACAAACTTTGTAATTTTTAGGTACAAGGGATTAGAGGAGAATGTTAAAAAAAAAATCAAGAGATAGCTGGGCATGGTGGCTCACGCCTACAGTCCCAGCACTTTTGGGAGGCTGAGACAGGAGGATCACTTGAGGCCAAGAGTTGGAGACCAGCCTGGGCAAAATGGTGAAACCTCATCTCTACTAAAAATACAAAAATTAGCCAGGTATGCTAGCACAGGCTTGTAGTCCCAGCTACTCAGGAGCCTATAGGAGAATTGCTTGAACCCAGGATGAGGAGGTTGCAGTGAGCTGAGATCACGCCACTGTATTCCAGCCTGGGTGACAGAGCAAGACTCTGTCTCAAAAAAAAAAAAAAAAAAAAAAAAAAAAAAAAAAATAGAAATCAAGAGACAAGGAAAAAGATGGGGAGAGTGGGAAAATAATGCAAAATCAGGGAAATTATTTTCCATTGTGACAACCAATCAATCCTAAACTTTGATTGAAATTCTCCTTAATAGAATAAAACACAATGTTTTTGTTTGGATATACCTGTATTTATTTATTTATTCATGTATTTATTTATTTATTTATTTTTGGTGACAAGTAGTTTTCCTGCTAGATAGCTATGATCTTTACTCACGTTATTCTTTCCCAAACTCATAGATTTCTATCATAGAGATATAGGCCTTGGGAAATTCTCTTCTTTTTCAAGTACATTTGGCAAAGCAACGGGCACAATGCTTTTTCTCTGTCCTTCTAACTTCATTTTTGCCTTCTAACCTCGTTTTGCAAAAGCAACATGGTGGATCCTACATTTGACAAAGGAATGGGCACAGTGCTTTTCTCTGTCTAACCTCATTTTGCCATATCCTGGCCATCTTCATGTCAAAGTATTCATGTCCATTCTCAAAATAATGAATAAATAAAGCTGTCTTAACATTATAAATTGAATCTACTCTCCATATATTTTTTAGCCAAATACTCTGCATAAAGTTTTGAAGTTATATACATTGCATTTTTCAAAAAATGGTTTTCAAAGGATCATACGTTGTTTTCTCTGGATCCTGAAATTTGTACATTTACTGACATTTCCCGTGATATGTGTTTGACTTGTGATTTGGAGCCTACTACTCCGAGTGGGTTGGCCTGTGAACGTGGACCCACACAGGATCTAGCCCAAGATTCATGTAGAGGGGCTCTACTGGGATTTAGTGCACCTTTGAGCAAAAATATCAGAGTACAAAGTGTGGAGGCTGTTGGCCCATTGTGGCCTGTGGGGGTACTACTTTTTAAACAAAGGTATCACCTCTGACAATGTAGATAGACTCTCTGAGCTCTAGTCTTTTTATTTACAAAATGAAAATTATACCTGGGCCATGAAGTGGCTGTGAGGTCTTAAGCAAAGTCATGTAAAGAAGTGGTTCACACACAGCAAGTGCCTATAGATAGTGCTAACCCCTCTTTTCTCCCCTTAAATAATTTCCCTAGAGGGGCTTAAGAAAAATTCCAGGGCCAGTTCACATTTGCAAGAGATAGAGAAAGAAGCTCATTAAAAGACAAATCCCTGCTTCTTAATGAATGGATAATATGGTAGGAGGATGCACACCAAAGGTGGTGTGGACTCACGATGGAGGGCCATGTAACTCGCTGTGATTATTCATTGTGAGGCATGGAGTCATTGGAGCTAAGTCTGGAGTGGGTGATCATTTACCCAAGAGCAGTACTGAAAGGTAATAAAAGAGGAAATAATCAGATCAGATTCAGATTTTAGATAGATAATTCTGGTAGCAAAATAGTTCACAAATTGGGAAATGGAAGCAAGAGTGAAAGCGGAAAGCACATAGTTGTTTGTTTGTTCATTGGTTTTTGAGTCTGCCTCTGTTGCCCTGGCTGGAGTGCAGTGGAGCCATTTCCGCTCACTGCAATCTCTGCCTCCCAGGTTCAAGCGATTCAGGTGCTTCAGCCACCAGAGTAGCTGGGATTACAGGTGTGTACCACTATGCCTGGTTAATTTTTGTCTTTTTAGTAGAGATGGGGTTTTGCCATGTTGGCCAGGCTGGTCTCGAACTCCTGGGCTCAAGCAATCCTCTGGCCTTGGCCTCCCAAAGTGCTGGGATTACAGACAGGAGCCACCGTGCCTGGCCTAGAAAGCCCAGAGTTTAATAGTTATCTTGAAGAATATCAAGAGCCTGAATGAGAATAATGACAAAAGGGCAGACAGACAGATAGAAAGTAACATCAGCACTTGCTTTCTAGTCCTGTGGAATAAAAGGCATAAGGAACATAGGAAGAGAAGTTTTGAAGGAAAAGAGAAAAGATATCACTGAAGGCTGAAAAAAGCAAATGTTTTTCATCCCACCCACCTTGTTTAGGTGATCCTTCCTTCCTTCCTTCCTTCCTTCTTTCCGTTTCTTTCTTTTTTACCGGAGCACAGTGGCACGATTTCGGTTCATCGCAATCTCCAACTCCCAAGTTCAAGTGATTCTCCTGCCTCAGCCTCCTGAGTAGCTGGGATTACAAGCGCTTGCCACCACGCCCAGCTAATTTTTAGTAGAGACCAGAGTCTCACCATGTTGCCAAGGCTGGTCTTGAATTCCTGGCTTCAAGTGGTCCTCCCGCTTTGGCCTCCCAAAATACTGGGATTACAGGTGTGAGCCACTGTGCCCGGTTTGTTTAGGTTAAATTCAGACTTTAAACATTTCTTGTTTACAAACAGAAAATAATAGCTCAGGACTTTAGAGATTATAGTTTCATCAATATTTAAGGGGTATTATGTATGTCAATAATTAATGAAAACAATATTAAAATAAAATGGTGTTAGGCTGTGGGTAAAATATTCATATATTCTGGCCCTAAAACCAAAATATGTGGTTTGATAATAGGCTTTTTTTCTTCTTTCTCATTTGTGAAGTTAATTACACAAAAATAATTCAAAAGGGAATTACCTTTTGAATTACCTTTATTTTAAAAAGAACATTTTTATGAAGTCTAAACTGAACTGGAAACTCCAGACTATGCAATCACTAACCATAGAAGAATTGATCACTTAAACTTAAAAAACACATTTCAACATTATTTTAGTCATAAAACTTTCAACCATTTTATGAAAAAATATCTGTGTTTTTCTGGGACTGGGCTAAACTTTATTATCATCACTATCTATTTGAACCCTACAGTTTGAAAATAACAGTGTGACTCAACATGCTAATGTATGTTATCTCTTAAGACCAGTTCAGATATTAATGTCATTAGTCAGTGAATTAGTCTCCTTCCATACCTAGTCTAGGCATTAAGGATCCAGGTGCTGCTTGTACCACTCTGATGCCACTTGGTCCACAGTGGCTTTGGGTGAGTAACATAAAATTTTTGTTCTAATTTTATTTGTTTGCTTCTTTTTTTCTTCCTAGAGAAACGTGGAAATCCATACAATTTCATTTTTCATTTTAGAAGCTGTAACCTGATTGCACATGGCTTGTCCTGCTAGTCTATATGTCTTCATATATTTTGAACTGTATTTTTTTTTTTTTTTTTTTTTTGAGGTGGAGTCTTGCTCTGTCACCCAGGCTGGAGTGCAGTGGTGCAATCTCGGCTCACTGTAAGCTCTGCCTCCCAGGTTCACGCCATTCTCCTGCCTCAGCCTCCCAAGTAGCTGGGACTACAGGCGCCCACCACCACACCTGGCTAATTTTTTGTGTTTTTGGTAGAGACAGGGTTTCACCATGTTAGCCAGGATGGTCTCAATCTCCTGACCTTGTGATCGGCCCGCCTCGGCCTCCCAAAGTGCTGGGATTACAGGCTTGAACTGTATTTTAATGTATGGCCAGTCCCAGATTTTATTAAAATATTTAAAGAATTATACTACAATATATTGTAATATTTTCCAAATGTCAATTTGGTTTCTAATATAGTAGACACACAGAAATACCTAAAACCTGGGCAAATTAAAACCTAGGTCTATCAGCTTTTAATTTCAGTAGTTACATAGGAAAGCTTACATGCACAATTAACCTCTATGATTGCACCATGACCATGTCATTTAAGTTGACCATAATTGCGTCATGTGGATTCACTGATATTCTTAGAAATTTTTAAGGAATATATGAGATGACAAAATAATCCTCAGAAACTCTTCAAATAAAAACTTCCTACCATAGGAAAGTCAATGCTTAAGATGACTCTATTGCACTAATTTTAATAACATGCACGATTACCATTTTTTAAAATTTTATCATTAAAAAAACTTAAGATGCCTCTTTCCCATGCAATGAATTCAAATACTTTCAACAGTTATCCTGGGCAACAAAATTTGTTCTACTGAGTTATATTATTTTATTCCAAGTCCCACTGAGAATAAAATTGATCATGCAGCTGAGTTATGGTCACTATAATTTGCTTCTTACAGTTATATCTTAAATGTCATCCATACTGTCTCAAATATAAATTACAGGATAACTCTTTGTTCCTTCTTCTCTGCCCTTGTTTTACTATTGCTTAAAACTTTCAAATAATCACACTCATTTATTTAAAGCTTTGGGGTTTAATATAAAGCAGAAAACCAAACCACATAACCACAATGACACTAATTGAATGGGTCATTGAATTGCTAGCTTTGCCAGAGAAGAGAATCTTCAATGAACTACATTTGGCATGTCTTTTGCAAGAGTTTCTTTGAAAAAGGAAAATAATATTTGCATGTCATGTTTTAATGACATAACATATAGAAAAATCTAGAGTGATAATGAATTTTTCACTCTACTCAAAATTTCAAAGGAGAGCTCCTTAAAATCATTTTATTGTTTATAGAATAAAATTTCATTTGTAAAAAAAATCAATTTCTGCACATTTTCAGAAATATGTCTATTATAAAAATGAGATAAAGTTATAACTGAGTAGCAGTTGAGATGTGACAACAATTTGGTTATCACATATAGTCTGGTTGATTAGACTATTTGGCTCTATTTGCCTTCTATAATCATGATAGAAAAGGAGTTTAAAGGAACTAAAAAAAAAATAAAAAATAAAATAAAGAAAAGAAATGCTGAGGTTTCAACCCTTGAATTTTGAAGAAGTGTTAGAATTGTAGTATCATTGACAGGGTGGGCAAGTCATAGAGAGAGGTTCACTTTTTGGGAAAATGCCATAAGTTTGATCCGTGCCAGTCATACATTCAACAAAGAATGTTTAACAGGTGGTTCAAAATAATAAGTACCACTAAATAATGCTTTAAACTTAACAAAGTGCTTTTGTGGTTATCATCTCATTTGATCTTCACAAAAACCCTATGAGTTGATAGTCAGGACAAATCTTATCATAATCGAATTCATTTCATAAATAGATTTAGGAATGGAAACAATAGATTTGAGGAGAACACAAAATATTTCAACCCTGGTGCTTTTACAGCTTTTGATATTTTGAATCTCTACTTATAAAAATAAGTATTTTATCCCAGCCTGGGCAACAAAGCAAGGTCCCATCTCTACAAAAAATACAAAATTCAGCAGGGTGTGGTGGTGAGCACCTGTAATCCCTGCTATTTAGGAGGCTGAAGTGAAAGGATCACTTGAGCCCAGGAGGCTGAGGCTGCAGTGAGCTATGATCAGTCCATTGGAATCCAGCCTGGGTGACAGAGCAAGATCCTATCTAAAACAATTTTTTAATACAATAAAATAATTTATCATTATTGAAATATTTATAAACTTTATTGGGAGGTTATTTAGAGTAAATCCATGAACCAATTTAATCCAATGGTCAACTTCTTACAGACTATAGTTAAATAATTTCCTCTTGTCAATTACCATTTTTCTTTTACTGAAAATATTTTAATTTTGATCAGTAAATTTTATGACAGAAAGCTGATTAATCAATCAGTTTTGCTCATATAAAAATGTCTTAATGTTTAGACTTTCTGATTGCTTGCTTTTGGTCATTATTCTACTAAGACAAATTTTCCTGGATCGAATATTATAGATGAATATTTCAATAAGATGTTATACTATATCCAATTTTATTTAGTCACATTTTATTTCTTGTGCAGTTCTAGCCCTTCTGTTTGATTTGGTGTTGATTATTCCTAGCAATTTCACTTATTAGGGGTCACCCAACCAAAACACTATTGGGGTTAAAATGGTAGCGTCAAAACCGAGATTGCTTTGAATTGGGTGCTATCTGCATTTAGTGGGTACTTACTGCAAAATCTGAAGTAATACTCATTTTAGGAAGCAAAATGAAAAAGATGAAACAGAAAAGGATTTTGAGATCACTAAAATTTAAGCCTCATATATGGGAATCTCTAGCAACCAATATTTCTTCAACAGATTATATTTTCTACATCATTGCACTTATTTTATGCTAAGAGATAATGAGTGAAACTTACCATCTCAGACCAATTGGCATGGAGCAGAAGTCCTGAATTGAATGAGATACAAGAAATCATTTCATTGGTATAAAGAATTTCAGGTGAAACTTTTAACATTGAAAAATAGATGGAACAAAACAAGTAGATGCAACCAGATGGGATTTCAAAAGTACCCAATTGGATTGGTGAGCAAAATAATTTGGCAATAACTGTATTCAAGTTTTGTTAAGCCACCACTGAAAACGTTTAATGCCCTAGACTACTTTCTTCACCTTTTCAAATAGAGTAATTTCATCCCTTCTCAAAAAAAGAGCTCCCTTTCTTTAGCAACAATAATGAAATTTGTATTTAATATATGGCAATATTAAGGCATTAAGGTGATTAGGGTGACACCATGAGAAAATAAAATAAAACCCTTTACTCAGAAAAACTAGAGGCGTAAGAGTTTTAGAGTCATAAGTTTTAGAGTCAGACATGTACATTCAAATGTTTTCTCAACCACGTCAATCTCTTATGGAAGTTACTGTCTCCTTCAAGTCCTCAATTTCCCCATTTATAACTTGGAGACAATCATAGTTCTTATTTCATAGGTTTTTGTGAGGATTAAGTATGATAATACAGAATATTTAGGCCAGCTTAAGCAACACATTAGATATTTAGCAAATATTATTTAACTAAAGTATACAATAATACATGTTTTTAAAGTTTTTTATATGTTCAAAGGACTATGATGTAAAAGTTTTACAGTAAATCGTGACTGTTATTATTATAGCATCACTCTCTATTAGTATAAACATGGACTATAGAATCTAGAAAATGGTGTTATAAAATACCACCATCCTACATGCTATAAAAATATGTTATTTTAAAAATACACTTGTGAAGGGAAACCATAAAGATTTTTACACAAACATCTTCTAATAGAAATGATTTTGTGTTTTAGCTTTGTGAACATACAGCAAGTGATATCAAATATTTCCTACATTGTGTTTTAAATTCAATTTCAATTTCAAATTATCATTCTAAATAGTATATAAGATTTTACAAAGTAAATCTTTTTATATTCATTTTTATAAATTATACTATATGTATTATCTCTATACCCTTTAGAAGGATTTTTGCTATTTGTAAGTGAAGTACATTTTCAAGCTCTGTTGCCTAGAGTAGAATCTTAGTTTCATAGTATAGTACGGAATATTTCTTAGCCTTTTTGTACACAGAGAATTGTTTTAAAATCAAGAGAAACAAATTATGATAACATTTTGAAGAAGAAAATTAAAGCTTTACAGGAATCAACCTAATCTTACAGTTTCTATATTAATCCATTGTACTCTTGAATAATTGTAAATAGATATCAGAATTACAGCCAAATTTAAGAAGCTCTAGGTTTTTAATTATTCCTCAAAGAGTAATTACATTGCTTGTGAAATATCAGTGCCTCATAAATATATTTTTAAATAGATCAAGGTGATAAAGAATGCATAAAGTAAGAAGGGGAAAAATAAACTAATGAAATAGACAATTGTATTTGAAGTAGTCATTTCTAATTACAGAAAACCTTCATTGATATCTTCTACCATTAGAGAAACCAAACAGAATTAAGTACAACACAAACTATATACTCTAATAAGAAATGCAGATTTATTATTTTCAAACTCACAGTGTACATTTAGCTGCTAATAAAAGCACTTCTAAGTAACAGTCTTTCATTGTGTGCTTTAATAAATAGGTGGGAATCATTTGAAATTAGACCCATTTGTATCACACAATGTGTTAAAATCTTTAAAAACAGCTTGGTTAAAAGCCTCAAGCAATCTTGTTTACACTATTAGCAAATCCTTGCTTCATAGATCATACAAAAGTAAATTTCAGCCTTGCCTAGTTCAAATTATCATAAATTCTGAATTATATTCAGCATTTTAAAGCTGGAAGGGACCTCAGAGATCTTCCAGTGAAGTCTACAATAATGAGATTTTCCTGGCTGTTACATCTAAAATGCATGCCATATGTATAAACAAATTCTAAACATTGTTGACTATTTTCAAAAATGTTAGTGACACTGTATTGTTACTTCAAATGGTATATTTTTTCAAACATATCAAGAATTTCATGAGCTATTCAGAAAGTTTTTGTCAGCATGATTTAAAATCATTAGCAGTGTGTTGCATTGTTTGTATTCCTTGCTTTATCATTTTGTTTTCTTATCCTACTCAGCTCTAGAAAGTTCAGGAAAATAGTCTTTACAATAACAGTTTGACTACGCAGTATATACGAATAACATAGCCAACAATTTAAAGAACTTGTAAAAAGTCAAAGCAGAAACTATTACACAGATCTGAAATCAGTAGTGGTGGGAGCCACCATGTGGCTTTCTACACACATGAGAGGAAGCTTACAATTTCACTCCAGTACTCTGTTCTGCTGAAGTGTATTTTATACTGGGAGGAAATCAGAGAGGCCCTTGTATGCAACATACTGCAATTGTATAACTACACATTGCAAGTTCCGTGAAATTGGCTCTCTCCTTGCCAGCCTCCTTAACTGCATATTCTAGTTCTCAGAGACTTTTCTAGGACCTTATGGGAAATTTATCAAAATATGCCATCACTTCAAGCAGGAAGAAGTGGGGCTTTTGTCATTTGGACACCATCTGCCCCGTCACCGTACTCCCTGATGTAACCTACTTTATTTATCCATGCAATAAATATTTATAGAGCAACAACCAGGTACCCAGCATAGGCTATGTTGCCAAGAGGAATGCAAAAGAAATGTTAGAGTTTCTGACCTCAAAGAGTTTTAAATCTGATTATGGAGAAAAATCACACTTTTGTGATGCAGATAAATTACAATGCATAATAGTCTCCTCTAAGTGCCAGAGGTGTGGTACACTTAATGTTTCAACAAAAAGAGGATCAGTACAGACTCAAAGGCAAGAAGATACTCTGTAGAAGATAAATCTGGATCTAGATCTATTAGACTGGGTAACATTTTCTAAGGTCGGACATTCAATGTGTAAGAAACATGTGTCAGGAAGTCAAGAAAATAACTCTTAAAGTGCAAAATGACTACTCTCTCTGCCATTACACTACCAGTACGTGGTGGCTATTAGTCATACATAATTATTTAATTTAAAATTAATTAAAATACAGGCTCACTTTCTCAGTCACACAAAATATATTTCAAGTGTTCAATATCCACATGTGGCTAGAGACTAGAGTATTGTACAATGCAGATTGAGACCATATCTATCATCCTAGAAAGTTATTTCAGACAACTCTATATGGTATTTACTTCACAGCAAGATCAACCTAAAAGATGTAGAAGACTCAGTGCAGGACACAGAAAACTCGATTTAATAATCAATGAGCCAAGACAAAAAACAGTCCTGCATGGAAATTCCACTGTGGATGCAAAGCGTATTTCAGCACTCCATAAAGCCTATATGTCATGTAGAACTTACCTTCTCAGAAGGATGGACCAATTAGTACGAAGGATATGGCATATAAGGAGGAGGAAAGGAGGGGAATGAACTAGCTTATTTGGAGATGCCATATATACACATGGGAAGTGGAATAACAATTTAGCAATGTCCAAGGGCAAGAATATAAGAACTAGAGAAAGGAACAATAGAAAGCAATTTATGGATCTGACAAAAGTTCTATCCTGCAAGTATCAGCTCACCTGTAGACACAGCTAATGCCTTAGATTGCTGTAAACTTCAGGTGGTTTTTCTGTAAGAGTAAAAGAAAAGCTAAACTAAATGGCTGGAGGAGGAAAGAATTAATTGGGGCAGAGGAGGAGGAGGAGTTATGAATATTCTGTTGCTTCAGTCGCCTCATCGTGTTGAAAAGGATAAAAATCTGGGAAGAAGAATTCTAAAGTAAGAAACATTTCTTGTACAGCATCTCTGATGACCAGAGATTACAAGCACTCCTTAGCTCCCAGTACACTAGGACACTGTAACCTCCCTTTTTCTTCTTTTAATTATAATATGTACACATTTATACAGAGTATCCTTAGCCTCCCCCCCAGTAAAAACCTTGTTTATTGTTTATTTCTAATCACGATACTATCTGGTAATATCCTGGGGAACCTAGAACATGGAAACACCCTCTTGACTATGTTATCGGTTGTGACTGAGATTTTAATAGGTAACTAACAGGGCCCAATTGGTTGAATTAAATCTTTAATAACCACAAATTAACGTTTACATATTTCTCACAATCCCTGGCATAGCTAACTGATTAATGAGGGAATTTGGGTGACATTGTATGTGTGTGTGAGTGTGTGTTGCTAGTAATACTTAAAGAATTTTTAAAGATGTGGCAAATTTTAGAGCTGAAAAAATGCTGAGAAGAAATATAGTTTAAGACATTTGTGTTAATATATAAAAAACTGAGGCCTAAGGAATTTAAATGATACCCTTACAGGCACATAGTTTAATGACACTTATGTGATCCTATGTCCTAGCCTAATGTTTCTGTTTTATTACACTCTGATATTAGCTGTGCTATTACTTTTAGTAGTCAACATATTAGAAACAGCTCAACTATCAGTTCTAATCTTGGCTAATCAAATAATATGTGATTCCATTTAGAATAATTAATATATTTAGCCAAAAAATCTATATATCTCAATGGATATTTCTAAGCACTTTTACGAGTATATACCTATCTTCTTTGTTTCTTGCTTTATCCTTATCTAGAGTTGCAATATTTGAAGATGGATAATCAGATGCAAATTATTAGCCAACACAGACAGAAATGCATCAAAAACCCTTCTGCTTGGCAGGCTATTATACTGATGGCTTCTAAAGCACCATGAGCACTGTGTCTCATAGTATTCACACTCTGGTATAGTTCTTTCTCACTCTAGGCTTGGCCATGTGACTTGCTTTGCCCAAAGGGACAGTGGCAAGTGTGATGCAAGCAGAAGCTTGACAAATAAATACTTGTACACTGGGACTTGTCTTCTTGGAATGGTTCTTCTTGGAAGCCAGCTGCCATGCTGTAAAGAAGGTTGAACTAAAGGGGAACTTTATGGAGGAAAGGCCCTGGAAGATGAGGATATCTTAGACATGCCCAGCAGAGACCTAACTAAATGCAAGCACATGAATAACCTCAGCTATAGTACAAAAAATAGAAAACCACCCCAGCTGAGCATAGCCAACCTAAAGCTACTTCTTAATTTTCATTTTGTCATATCATATGGTAATAATGTAAACACAATAGACTCCTAAAAGTATAAAACTGTATATTTTCCTTAAGCAGCAATTATGGAGATAATCCAGTATATCAGCCCTATTTTTTAATATTTTGTATGACTGGGCTCTATAGGAACAACTCTAGTATTTCTTATTGGAGGAAAAACAAAGGTGGCTTGGATCTTTGAACTATTGCTTTAAGATCTTACTTTTTTTAACTTTATGGAACTTTTTTAAATTATAGGAACTCAAAGAGGATTTAGGAAGAGTTTTTAATATAACAAGTTTTTAAAATTTGATATTAGTCTGTATCTTCTAGTGAAGAAAGTCATGTATAATAACCTTTAGGAGTAAAGGTCTCAACATTGTGTATTTTTGCCTCAGAATACATCTTTTTTGATCTGGCAAACCATCATCTTCATTGCTGTTAGCAATTTATATGGTTCTTCATTAGTCACTTGTATGGTTCATGTATAATTCTGCTCATCATTTTATACTCTTATGTGACTTCGTTGATAGTATTAGCTGTTCTTTGCTTATATGTAATCCTAAACTAAAAACAGTTAAAGAAAAGATATTTCTTTATAATTTTGCCCTTATGAATGTCCTTACCAAAATTTACCTGAGTTATATGGTGCAGTTTTTCAGAATTTAATGCAACTTCTAGAGTCACTTAGGCAGTGAAGTGGATGTGTTAACTAATAGGCTTGCCTCCAAAAAAGTGATGTCAAGAAAATTGGGGAAATACTTTGTACTCTTGCAGATTTATGATGAATTTTCATATATTAAAGGTGATGAGAAGGTAATTACACTAATTTTGTTCTCCAGATTGACATGGTTACAGAAATGTTTTCTTGCCAAAGAGGTTATAATTGTTCAAGAAACAAGCTGCTTACAGATATCTTAAAATTATGAAAGCCAAAAGGGTCTCTGTTTTGCTCTTTCCAGAGCTGTCTTTACTAGTGGTCGTTTTGGGGTAAATATTCTTAAGTACCTACTGGAAAAGCTTCCACCTTCTGTGACATCCCTCTGATTCCTCTGTGCCATTCCTCTTCTCTCATGTCATCTTTCTTGTCTCTCTCTCTCTGTCTCTCTCTCTCTCTCTCTCTCTCTCTAATATTGCCTCTCTGGCTAGCCTCAGCAGTGTTGCTCTCCTTCTCCAAGTTTATCATTGGTTGACCTCAGGGATTTCAAAGCTAGCTGATCATCAGAGTGACTAGATCTTTTGAAGAATAAAACGAACAAATATCTGTTCTGGGGCAATTCCTTCCCTGGGATTCTGAGTCAGCAAGGGTAATGTGGGAATAGTAAAACGGCTTTGCAAATTTCCACAGATAAATCTAAATGTAAACCAGGATGGTCAACAACTGGTCTGCCTCCAAACTTTACTGGCCATAAGAAGAAATGTGTTCTGGACTTCAAGCTTCTTCATAAAGAAAGAAAAGAAGAGATTTGATAACTAAATGCAGTGCTTGATGCTGAATTGTATCCTGGATGGAGACAGAATGGGGTGGGTTATAAAGGATCTTAATGGGACAATTGATGAATTTTGTGTATGGCCTGTGAATTAGATAACAGTATTTTATGGATGTTAAGTTTTTCTGATTTCTATAATTGGGTTTTAACTACTTAAGAGAACATTGAGATTCCATTTTTTGCTCTTGTTTTCCCAGAAACACATGATAAACTATTCAAGGGTGGAGGGGCACAATGTCTCCAATGTATTCTCAAATATTTAAAGGAAAATTTGCATGTATGTATACATATGAGGAGGGAGGCAGAGATTTATAAAGTAAATGAGTCAGCATACAAATAATTGTTGAATTTGGGTAAATGGTATATAGGAGTTTTTTATACTGTTTTAGCAATTTTTCTGTAAGTCTGAAATTATGTCAAAATTTATTGTTTTGAAAAAAGCTTTACTGTAGCTGAAACTAAGGGTCCTCAAATTTCTTTCCAAAAAATGTAATGCTGAACTATCTGAATCAGAGTAATCAAACAAATAGATGTCAAAAAAGCAGTTTGGAACCCACTGTCATATCAACTGAATATTATAAAAGTAATTTTTTAGATGTTAATACCACTATGTACAATAATTGTACACTTGAGAGTTGAACAATAAGGTTAAACTGATTGAAGTATTAAGTGACATTAAGATCGTTACCTTTTTCCAACTCAAATGATGGGATACAACCAAGAAAAATAATATAAAGTACTATTTTCTAAAAGTCTATGAAGCATTCCTATGTTAGGCAAGATATGGAGCATATATCTGATTTGAAGTCAGAAAATGTAAGTTCAAATTTATTTCTTACTTAGCGTGGTGTCTTGAGAAAGTTGGCCAAGCATCCTAAATTTCCTAATCTGTAAAATAAATCTAGTCATGATAAAGGCCTCATTAGTGAGACAAATAAATGATTTTAAAAAGTTGACAATATATTGCCATATAGATAGCAAACAGAAACTATCAAGCACAATTCTCAGCCATGTAAATACAGTTGTCCCAGAGTATACATGTAGAATTGGTTCCAAGACCTCCCGCAAATATCAAAACAGCAAATGCTCTAGTCACTGATATAAAATGGTGTAGTATTTGTGTATAACCTATGCACATTTTCCTGTATACTTTAAATAATCTCTAGATTACTTGTAATACCAAATACAATGTAAATAGTTGTTATACTATATTGTTTAGGGAATAACAACAAGAGTATGTCTGTACATGTTAAGTGCAAATGCAGTTTTTTCCAAATATTTTTTATCTGTAGTTGGCTGAATCCATGGATAGGGGACCTACAGTTACAGAGGGCCAACTGTATGATATTTTGGACATCTCACAAGTGCTAGTTTCCTAGGTCGTTGGACCTAACAAGAGGCTCCATCTGAACTGTGAGGTTTGCAATGAGACCTAAGAAATATACTTCCTGGTGATGGGGAAGCGGTGGGAGTTGAAGAGAATCAAATGAAATCACTGGATTACAGAAATACTCTACTGCTTGATGAAATATCTAATGTTGCACCTAAAATTTTGATCCAAATAGAGAAAGGCAAAACCCCCAATCCTTTTGTGCCATGGCCCTCCCATGTTTGGGTTTTAAAATCTGATTCTTTTAGATTAATTTAGAGCAATCTTTCAAGTCATTTGTTTTGTAAAGGTACATAAATGTTCATTTTGCTGACCTTTATACATACGAACCATCCTTAAATGGTTTTTACACAAGAAAATACATTAGGTAGATATGAAATTCTTGGTTCACAATATCATCCTTTTAAAATTCTTATTTTTCTTTTTTTGAAATATTTACAGTTACAGTGTCTGAAGCTAGCTGGATACATTTTTCTTTGGTGAAAATCCCTTCTTTTCCTTTTTCCCCCTTATTTGGACACTTGAGTTTCTAAATGATTATTTGTTTCTTTTACAATTCTAAAGTTTTTAATATGAGTTTTGTGGGTCTCCTTTATCGTTTTATCTTGAAGTTAGTAAAATCGATCAATTCCGAATATGTAGGTCAAACAGTCAATTTTTCTGTTATATTTTTATTTACTGCTTCTGTTTATTATGTTGTAATTCCTTATTCAGGACCACTAGTTAGTTATATTGAAGCTCCATAATAGGTCTTATAAACTATCATGTTCTCTTTCATACTTTTCATCTGTTTGTCCTCATCCTGTACATTTTATGACAGCTTCTCAGCCCATCCTCCCTGTCACTTCATTCCTACTTCAGTATTACCATTACTAGAGTTTAGTATTCTCAGTACCTTTTAAAGTGTGGGGCTTAATTTTTCTGTTACACCTTAAGTTTTATTGAAATTCTCTTTTAGCTTTTCTGTCTCTCTTTTGTACCTCACCCTTTTCCTTGTAGGCTGATTATCCTGCTCCATGGAGGTTCATGAAGCATTTCTTTTTGCATTTTATTGAATATAGCAAACAGGTTCCAAAAATGTTTTCTTGAGTCTTACAAGAAATCAATTTTAAAAACATATTCTTCCTTTGGGCTTCCAGGTTGGTAATTATTTTTCCCTTATTCCACAGTAATTCTTGGTGCTTAATGTTTTGTTTCTTTTTACCTCTCTTTACAAATGATTAAATGGAGTGCTTTCTAAACTCAGTGACCCTCAGAATATAGGATGGGTGGATTGTCCTTAGACACACCCTCTGACCAAAAAAATAGCATGGCAACAATGACAACAAAATCTCCTTCTCAGATTCACATCTAGAAAGGAAGTTAATTGCCCAGTTTCCAATATTAGTTTTAGTTTTTAACTGAGATGATGATTTCTCTTTTACCTCCTGCCTGGTCCTTTGAAACTTTGAGAAGATATAATACACAACGGTCTAAAAGTCCCAGCATTCAATGTATTTAGGATGTTTCTCTCACCATCTTCAGATCATTTCTTCTGGAGGGAGAAGCAGCCAGTATGCAATGAGCAATCAGTAGTCCTCCTCTATAGCTCCTGCTTACCTGTTTCTGAAAGATGTTGTTTCTAAATGGGGAGTGGGATGGCAATTGGGGAACCAGATGGAGATCTGAGAATTGACCTAAAATTGCCTCAACAATCAACATTTGGGCATTCTTTTTCTTTGGTTAAAATATACTCTGGGTATAGACCAGTAGGCATAACATGATAAAACTACAAAGTGCCTTCCTATCCACTTTAGGTGTTGACTTTGTCGTGAGATAAAACCTGAGAGTGCCAAGAAAATTGGCCTAACTGTAATTTGGTAGGTGTTCCACCTAGATGCTTAGCTTTAGTGTATTTGAGACTTGATGCCATGATTTTGTCTTTTTAGTGTTTTCTTAGGTATTTTAGGACATAATTAGGAAAAGCTACATCCTTTTAAATGTCACCTAAGATGTTGCATCACTATAAGTAGATTCTTAAAGGTGTTATTTGATATCTGATAGTAATAACTAATAAATATCATCTGCCTAGCCTAAGCATTCTTACCACTATAAACCTTGTAAAAATTCTAAATTTCTGTATATTACAGGAAGCTGTTGTAATTCTAGTTTGTGTTAAAATCCCATTGACCTCCATTTTGTATCTCCTTTACTTGTCACAGAAAGCTAGTGATTTTAAGTAATGATAATTTTATTTAGATTAACTGTCCATTGAATCTTTCTATTTCTTCTTATTTTTCTATTTTGCTATTCATGCAGTAAACATTTAAGTATTTACTGTGTGCTAGACTGTGCCCTGCAGATTCTAAAATATATGTTCTGCCTCTAAGAACTTGTGGTCTACTCATGAAGACAGATGACAAAATCAACATTTACAGTATGCTGTAATAAATCCTTTTAAATATTTGCATAATGTAAAAATATCTAATTTTATTGTATTTTATTTTATTTTTGAGACAGGATCTCACTCTGTCACCCAGGCTAGAGTGCAGTGAGTGGCATGACCTCGGCTCACTGGAACCTCTGCCTCCCAGGTTCAAGCGATTATCTGCCTGCCTCGGCCTCCCAAAGTGCCGGGATTACAGGCGTGAGCCACCGTGCCAGCCATAAAATATCGAAATGTTATCAACTAACATCTGACTTTACTATGTTTAGATTTTTATTTTTATCAATAACTTAGATTTAAAATTTTCATTCTAAACATTTTCTTTAGCACTGTAGCTTCTTCGTTTAATTCAAATCAATTTGATCAGCATTTAATAAATGTCTACTGTGAGCAAGACACTCTACTTGGCACTGTGTGGTATGCAAAGCTAAATAAGACAATATATGATTCCTCCAGGTTTTTAGACTAGCAGGGAATACAGACTATCCATAATTCACTTTCAATAAACCACAGAAAGTGTTAAAGAAGCACAGAAACAGAGAAGATCACAACGAGAATGATTGTACAATGAAGAGTAAAAAATTGAGCTGGGCTATGTTGAATATGATAATAATTAGTACCATTTATTAAGATGCTTATATAAGCTAATCACTATAGTAGATGCTTTCTGTACATTGTCTCTAATCTTGGAAAATGAAGATATTTTTAACTTTGCGTTATCTATATCAGTTCAGAGGGCCTAACCGAAATGGAATAGCATGCATTTGAAACATTGCTTAAAAATCTTTCCGCTCATTTCTTGGGGAGGAATGAGGGTAGGGATGGGATTCAGTGGAAGACAATTACTTGATGCAAACACAATAAAAATTAAGTACTTAGAGAATGATTGGGCAACCATTAGCTGCATTAAACTTAGCGCCTTTGGCAGACTACATTGCCTATCAGACCTGGCTTACAGCCACATAAAGATGTAAACTTTCTAACAGTATCCAGACTCAAAAAGAAATAGTTAGAGGATTGTAAAGTAGGTGCCATCTTCTTTTAGATTGTATACATCTAACTTCTAAAAGAATTCAACCAAGATAAACATATTAAATTTGTCTCTGAAATATGAAGTGGTGACAAATGTTTTCCATGTAAAAATAAATATTACAACTTAAAAATAAAACAACTCTAAATCAAATTGAATAGGGACTAGCAATAGCCAGAATTGTGGTTGGCCCAGATTCTTGAAAGATACTATTATTTTAAAGCCTCAGATAAGTTTTCTTTTAGCAGTGGCTAATGATTCTGTTCAATATGTGGAAAATTGAAACAGAAGTGTGTAATTGTGGAGAGAAAATTCCATTTATGAATGAAAACTTACAAAATTTGCAGGAGGGACAGGTGGGTCATTTTTACTTTGCCTTCTTAGCTTGTTTTACATGAAATCCAGTCTGCGGTGATGTCTGTATAGGTAAAGAATTAGCAAACATTTTGAAAGCTCATTTAGCATATTAACAACATGTAAGTTACAACTTGTCATGCAATATAATTTAAACTGAGAGCACTTTGCTCTTGTGGAGTGATTCAGAGGAAAGGTATCAAGCCTGTTAGAAACTTTGTTTTGTTTGTTTAGCTGTTGTTTTCTTTTTTCTTTCTTTCTTACAAACTGAAGTAAAGTATTGCCTATTACAATATAATTTCTCTTGTTAGGCTTACTACCCACCCCAGGTTATTGGAAATTAAAACTCATTTTCATTTTCTTCAAAAAGTATTCATTGTCTTCAAAAAAATACTACCCATGGAAAGAATTGTCAGGGAATTAAAACTTGGCATGGTTGCTTAATAGTTCAATACATTGTGTAAGGATATTTAAAATAATTACATATTTTTCCCAGCTGCTTGGAGGCATATGAGAATGCCATGTACTACTTTGTTCAGAAAGTGATTTTCTTTCAAAGTGATGAAAATTTTCTTTCAAATGAGTACAAACAACATGATATTTATTTTGTTTTAAATTCTTCTGAAAATAATCTCTGGTAAATTATAAAATTAATCTTGGGGCCTCATTTTAGTTTCTTCTTTTTATCTTAAAAAGGTATTGAATATTAGATTATTTGGTTTCACTTTCTGCTTCCATTAAATTAGAAGGAGGCTGCTTTGCCATTTCAACTGTATAAGAAAACGACTAACCCCATTTTTTTCTTTAAGGATTACTCTTACCTTAAATTAGTTCACAAAATGTTAAAATAAAATTACACTATTGTAAAGCTGCTCTCTTCTGACCAGGGTAAATTCAGGGTTCTAAATTTAGTGATATTTTGAAAGCAGAGGCTATGTTTCCCTTAAAAAGACATTGATACTATTACAAAAATTAAATGAATAATGTGTGTTCTTTTTAAGAATCTTATTTATTCTACATAGTTAGACTTACAAGCCAAGCACTAGTTTGATATAAGATAAATTTGTTTAATCAATCACTGTGACTACTGTAAAATCAGCATCCCCTTAATATGTTGGTGTAAGTGTAATATCTAAGTGTAATTTTTAGGCGACACACTAGTATATCTGAGATGGCAATAGAGCATTTGAATTTATTCTGGAAAAAAGAAATAATAAATTAGGTAAGATCTTACTAAATTTTAGATTAATTATCCCTCAATCTACCCCATATGTATTTATGTGTAGGAATATGCATATCTGTGAATAATAGCAGAGAGCAGAGAGAGGGAATGAAAAAATTGAGAAGTATCTCTTAGAGTCATTGGAGAATTTCTCCTAAGTGTTAAAAAGCCATTTAAAACAGTATTGAGAACTCGATACTGCCAGGTTCAAAGTGTTCAATTTCAAAACCCTCAAAAAGACAAATATTAACTCTTTGTCTTAGGATACTAGGCCACATTTTTTTTTACCAGTAAGAGTAATCTTGTTGCTGGAATTATTTAAGCTACATATTTTTTTAGCACGGCAAAATGAAAGTGAATCCTAGGCACCTGTGTGTGGGAAGGTAGTCTACAGCAAAGCCCAGAGGAGCTGGGTGAAACACCAACCCAAAGAGATAGCGACCAGGGGCAAGCTGGACACAGGGGTTTGCCAACTTGAAATATGGGTACTCTCAAACTTAGTGTTTGCCTTATGGCCTGGGGCTTTTATTCAGTATAACATTCAAATTCCTAGAAAAACAGCTCACTCCAGTTCTGCACCTCAGTCCTGTGGGGGTTAAAAAAAAAAAAAAGATGAAGGTAGCTATGAACTCTGTTCATCTTCAAACTAATGGACTCACCCTCCCTCCCCCATCACTCTCTTCCCCCCTCCTCATAACACCCTTTGTCCACTTTTATGAATTAAAACATGCACACACACTTGCACACACAGGGAATCCTGCCCATTAATTAAAGGACTTGTCAGCCCCAATCCTAGATTCTTACAGTGCAGGAAATGTCTCTCCTTTTAAGTGCAAAACCCTAACATTACCATTTCCCCAAGTGCTCTCTGTTTTAGGCTGCTTTCCTAATTAGAGGGATGATAACAGCCCTGCTGATTGGCATTATAAAAGCACTAGTTTGGCTTCATCTGTCCCAGGTGTGCTGTGTAATTTTTTTCTTCTCACCGTTTCAGAGCACTACCTCTCTCCTTCATTGTTCCTTAAAGTTTTCATCTGAGGAATTAATACAGATAAAAAGACATTAGAAAGGAAGCACCACTGCCAAAGCTCATCACTGAAACCTTTTATCAAAAGTACAAACTATACAAGTTAGAGGATTTTTTTTTTTTTTTTACCCTTTTGTTTCTGAGGGTTAAGGGGGTGGGGTGGGGGTGGTAGTGTGGAGAGGAAAGGAGAAGAGAGGCTCAGGGAGAAAACACAGCTCTGTCAATGGACTGAATGCACCATTAAAACTGGCGTCACTACAAAGGTTAGAGCAGATCTAACTGTCAATACAGTGAGCAGAGTGGAGTCCGGTAAGGGGGAGCTTTGGTGAGAGAGAGATACTTTGATATTTTGGAATG
>NC_072427.2:139502500-139545000 GCF_028878055.3 Symphalangus syndactylus
TTTTTCAGGTTAGTTCTGAGTTTTGTTGCCTTTTAAAGGGAGAGGAAAGCAAACCACAGGCTATTTTATTATGAGCCTTCAAAAGGGAGGGGGTAAAAACTAGTTATCAATGTTGTGCCTTTATTCTTTATGAAGAAAAACAAAATTTAGCTTAAATACTCATGGGGGGGTGCTATGATTTTTTTTTAAACTAGAACTAGATTAAAACTGATGGTGAAGAGAAGAAAAAAGTTTTTTTGTAGTTCAACAATTGAGTATTTCTTGGCTCTTAAACATTTCAGTGAGTGTCATTCAAATGTGGACCATTTTTAAGCTTGACCTCTGACGAAGCTTTGTAAAATCTGGTGAGGGTACTTTAAGAGCAGCCCAAAGAGAGGGTGACTTTGAAGTTTGAAAACTTAGAAAAATAGTAAGGTATTTTAAAGCTACCAGTGGCCTTTATAGATGCCAAGGAAAGTTAAGAGGAGAAGAGGTTAGAGAGAATGGGACCTATTAGAAAAAAAAAACAAAATCTGTCAAGGCCTTATAAAACAAGCCTGTGAAGACAAAGCGGTAATGGTGCAGAAGCTATGGTTCTTTGACCAAGTTAGTCCTGAAAACATGTTTCTCAGTGCTCTTGGCTGTTTTTCATTGGAGCGTGTAAGTTTTAAGTAGTAAGGAATTCAAGTAATTGCAGGAAGTGTGTTTCGGGGTGGTGGTGGTGGGGGTCAGCATTAGTGAATGGAGAACAAGTTCACAGTTTGGGTCTTGGGCCATTAGAGGAAGGGAGGAAGGGAGGAAGGAGAGTGTGTGTGTGATTCCCTGAACCAGGCTTGTGTGGCGGACTTGCGGAGCAGCGACTTCAGATAGTTCATGAATGGAAGTCACAGAGAGACCAGCAACTGCAGCCACCTCCAGGCATTTCTTAAAGGGGAGGGTTGTGTGCTTTTCCAGGGTATTCTGGTAGCAGTTTGATTCTCTTGCTTTTATTTTAATTTCCATAATTGGTAGCTTCAGAAATGGCTTTGGAAGGCAATTTGCTTTAAATGTAGCCCCCTATTCCAAAATGCCCTGGTTATTTTAGGAACCCTACCCTTTTCCTCCGGAGCTCTCTCGCAGGAGTTCTTCTTTAGGACTGGTCCAGGAGGTAGGGTCCTTCCTCAGTCGACTCCTGCAGAGGTCCCATTTTGTGTGAGGGTTTGTGCCCAGCGTTTGTGAGTAGCATATGCATGTGGTTGTGCTGACTGCACTCGCAGGCTTGTAAATTTTCACCCTGGGAAATTAGCAACAAAGCCCGATCTGTCTCGTGGCTGCTTTGCACTTTCCGAGGGCGGCTGTACTTGACTGAGCTGCAGAACAGGCACACGAGAGCGAGCGAGGGAGCCAGCGAGAGAGGGAGGGAGAGAAGGAAAGAAGAGGGGAGGGGTGGGGGCGAGAGGTAAATAGTCTTAAATCGGAAGGGAGCTGCTTCTCTGTGGTCTTGACAAGCGCTGCCTGGGCTCCGCCGGCTCAGTAATAACTGAGTGACCTTTTCTTTGGCTGTATTATGTCTGGCTGGGAAGGGATTGCATTTTGCAGCTGAGAGCCGGAGCTTCCTTCAGCTCTGCTCCTCGCACGCTGCTGGGGTAAGTTGTCTTGAACCAGGACGGAGAGAGACAGCCTCGGACTGCAGTTGCCTAAAAGGAGGACACCTGTGGCTCAGATGCGGTCAACACCATTACTTGGCGGATCCTTGAGGACCTCATTATTTTAAACTTAAAAAAATAGACATTCCCTCCCCCGTCTTTTTTTTTTTTTTTTTTTTCAAACAATGCTTCTTTTTGACCTTTCCCAAGGAGAAGCGCTACAAAGCAGCCACTGTGCTTACTGAACGGCCTCCCCCTGTATCGCTTAATTGAGAAGGTAAGTGCAGCAACTGTGTACACACGCGTCGGCTTATTTGTGGTGTGTGTGTCTGCGGGTGCGCGCGTGCGTGTGCGGATGTGGGTATTTTTTTCTTCCCCAGCCTCTGCTAATGAGGCATAAACTGGAGCTGCAACCCAGCTCCGCACTGCAACTTTCACTCGGGCTGCAGCTCTACTGAGACGGTTTTGTTTAAATCATGTGAGGCTTCATTATTTTTATGATGAGACATGAAATAGATGCAGGCGGAAGATGTTGATGGAAGGAGGGAGAGCGGCTGCGGCGCGAACGTCTCAAGTACGACTCGAGTGGATAATAGTCAAAGTTCACCATGAACTGCAGTATTTCCACACCCCTGACTCCCGGGGAGAGAGGGGCAGGGAGAGTTTGGAATTAGGAAGTGTTTGCTCCCAGCCCATAGGAAAAGAATTCAGTCCTGGGTGGGTTTCCGGACCCCTCCCCCTTACTTGCTGGAATTCATGACCCCCCACTTCTTAAAGAGTTGATATTACAATCTTTTGGTCCTTGTTGACACTTCTGCCTCTCTCCACGCAGCCATAGTAACAAAATGTTGTTCCTTTGCCGTGGAAAAGTGTCTGTGTTTGGGCATGGGGGGGCAGGTGGGTAGGGGCAGAAGTGGCCAGAAGAGGGAAGGTCCCTGGACCAAGGTGCCTATGTCCTAATAGATTGAGATTCAAACTGATGCAGCACATTTTTTACGGGGACTACCCAGATTGCTGTTATGAAATACAAGTCAGATTTATGATCTTTTTCATATTGAACATGATATGCTATGCTAACGCTGCATGTGACAGTTTAATCAAATCCATTTGTTACCAGGAAGCTAAAAGGGGCCGCTGGGATTTTAGGATTACGGGCAGAGTTAGGGAAGCATGTGGCTTTGTCATTCGCCATCATTTTGCACACTGCGAGGGGCTCCGTGTGTGCGCCCTGTCTTGTCTGGCCGTCCTCATCCCTTCCCCCACCCCCTGCCGCCACTCCGACCCGCTCCCAAAGTGGCTTCACAATAGTCGGTCCTCGGGGGTGTAGGCTGCGCACCAGGTCCACACTTAAGCGAAATCAAGGAGACCCCCTTCTACTTCTACCTTTGGGCTTGGTGCTCAATGCGAAGCTGCTGCAACTCAGGCACGCCTAAGTCAACTCATGCAGAAAAAGGAGAAAAGTTTTGGTAAGGTTACAATCTATCGTAGATGCACTTTGCTGGCGCTCTGCACTCTTGGCTGCTCAAAAGGCTTTCTGCTTTTCCGCTGCTTTTGTGTCTTTCTGAAAGAACCGAAATATTATTGTTGTAACTGCTTTGAAAGACTGCTGCTTAAACCAATTAATCTTGCTAGATGCAACAAATACTGCTACATTCTTTGCAAACCATCCCTGTGTGGCTGCAAAGACACAACCACAAAAGGCTGGAGCATAAACTCCGCAAGGGATTCTTTGTTAGAGTGTATGTATGTTTCTTATTTTTTTTTTTTATTATTTTGCATGTGAGCTGCATCAAAATTGAACTCAGTCTTGCAAATCTCTTGTTGGCCTTTGCCAAGCACTAGCACTTTGCTGCCATGGTAACTGTAATTAAACTGATAAGAGTGGAAAAATGTCAGTATCTCTGAGCCTTGCAGCTGCATTGGAGAAAAAGGGAATCAAATTGGTTCCCAGCTCCATTGCTCAAAAAGGGGGGGGGGGGGTGAAGAATAGGGAGGGGGCTGGGAGTTGAAGGGGCAGAACAGAGTTAAGCAGCTCCAGTGCCTGAGATCTGGGGACATCTATTTGCATTGTTGTCCCTTAGGGGGCTGCAGCCTGTAGGGATGCTCTGGGCCAGTGAACAGAGAGAAACAAGCTTTTAGGCCCAATCCAGTTTTCCAACCTGGGTTGGGGGCTGGGAAGAGGATGAAGATGGGCAGGAGAAGAGAAAATCTTTTGTCTGGTGCCTCTTGGCAATCGAATGGCCATGTTGGCCAAATTCTTTTAATCTGTGTCAATGCTCCCAGCTGCAGAACCTGCCTTCCCATTTTAGCATCTTTCTGAAGCACCTCATCTCTTCCAACCCCCTTTATGTATTCCCTCTTCCTCTTCCCTCTCCCAGATTGTTCTCTGTGAATTTTCCGACAGGGACAAAATGTTTTCTGTTCACTCTGTGTAGTTAGTCCAAAAATGTAAGACTGTGTCTAAGTGCTGCAAATCTTTCATTATTATTATTATTTTTTAAACCCCTGTGTGTTGTGGAGTTGTGGTTACTTTGTTGTGTTAACTACTGAAGCTGAGACTGTGCGGATGAATGGCACAGAACAAGGGAACATAATGGAGGCAATCAACCGTTAGGCCGCCTCACAATGCAATCCAGGCAATTAAAAGCTCACCAGAGTTTAAATGAAATGGTTCTACTTATTTCTGCACACCACACTGCACAGGCTATTATTTCTGTCTTTTTTTTAATTATGATTTCCCTTAAACTGTCAAATAACTCAGAATGGCAGGGTCTCAGAGGCAATAAGAATTTCCCTCAGAACAATTTACATGCCAATCTAAAACTGGTTACGAGTTCTGATGTGCTATGAGCAACTTCTGAAATGTTTCTTAGCTACAAACACATAACTCTACCCAGACATGTTCTTCTGGAGGAAGAGGGGAGGCCGCTGACTGCTTTATGCCTTTTAAGTACACGGTAACATGGTGACTGCAAAATAGTTCTTTTGCTACAATTGTTAACTTGCATGGAATTCAAGAGATTCCATTTTCAAGAGAAATGCCATGATGTTCTCTAAAAGAAGGTACCAGGATGGAGTGTGAAATATCAAACCCCTTTTATGCCCAAGGCCAAACAGAATGTAAGAGTTTCAAATATTAATTGGCCTCTGAGTGCTAAATTAAAATGTCAACACAACAAAAACATTTTGTGAAGACAAGTAGGGTAGTGTTACTTGTGCCAAATGTTGGTATCCCCTGTCTTGGTTGCAAAACATTTTGAATAAAATAGCTGACCTTCTATGCTTGATGGTAAAAACACAACTATGGGAAATATAACTTAGCTGCTACTGGGAATTTTTTTTTTGATTTTTCATCTTTAAGCTTTGTCATACACAAAAATAATAGCCTTATACATTTAATAGAATGGCCATTAATTAGGATGGCTTAATTAGAATGACTTCTCTTAATATTTATTATCTAGATGTTTTCAGTAACACCATCCAGAATTTCACTGAGTAAATCAAAACTTCTCCCTCCCCCTCCCCAGATATATGGTTAACAGGCACTTGGGTCTGTTGTTCACTGTAATTAATGGGATTCATTCCTTGTGGAACTTTGCTAGAAGAGGATAACTAGTTCTGATCAAAGAAACTTCATTTGTTAGAAGTTCTAGAGAGTGAGATTTAGCAGAGCTATCAAGGGTTATGATTAATCTACACTAGGCCCTTAGCTCCTTCAAAGGAAAGGAACAGAAAGCAGGCTATAGGGATACCACCTGCTCTTCTTACAAATCCAGCTGTTAGTCTGCAGCTCCGGTGACTACAGCTATGCTTATGATGCAGAAAGAAAGAACAGCTACTCTGCTTTATTTCATGCCATTCCCTACACAACTCTACCAGACAAGTTATTTTCTAATGAAGGTTCAACATCCTAACAATATTTTGTGCAACTCATGTATTATTTGTAGTTAGAAAAGTTATTCCGCTCTGCGGATGCCTTGATGTCTCTTACGAGTGGGATTTTTTTTAAAAAAAGGTTGTGAAGGTTGTGATGGGGGTGAAGCCTTCATCATAAGGTATCAGAGGAAACTGGAAGAGGGTTAGCTGTTTTGGAGAAGGAAAATGTACAAAAGTGCAGATTATAGCTTGACATTTCTTATCCTATAATACATGCACATTTGGTGTTTTGTATCCTTCTACATGCAAGTTTAAAACTTTATGCCTAGGAGAGCAAACATAATGCAGCAGAGGAGTCTCTGGACTGTAAGAAGGCCATTTGGCCGGAGTCTATAGCGTAACTGTCTTTCAGCTTTGAGCAAGTCTCTGAACCTCTCTTGGGCCTGTGTGACATAATTTGTAAAATGAGGGAATTTGGAATTGATGATGTCTGCAGTACCTTATAGTGCTTAAAATGAGTCATTTGATAAATATGAGGCACTGGATAGTTGGTCCAGCTTCTTGCTAAAGCTGGGTGTTTAATACCTAGGAAATAAGAAGACACTCAAGGTGAATATCTATTCATTCAAAAGATTTCAATCAAACTGTAAAACCCATAGAATCCAGCTGGATTGCTTATTTATGATGGATTTATATCTTTAAAATATATAAATGTTCCTATGTTTAGCATAGTATATATTTAATATGTATATATTTACTTATATATGTTTGTATAATTGTATATATATTTAGATCTTGCCTTCTATTTTTTCTTTCCTTTATAAAACAAATAATTGCATGTTTATGGTAATAAATGGCATAATCATACACTATAGGTTTACATAAAAGCATATGGTATATAGTTAAGTAATCTGCCATTAATACTGGTGCTGACTGATGCTTGTGAGTATAAATATTATATCTGAACACAATGAATACTTTGAAATATCAAGGACATAGAAGGAAGTATTTGGATGCAAGCAAGCAATATAGGATTGGTGAGCTTTTCGGGTAGCTGTTCTGTGTACTTAACTATAAACACCTCTACTGCTGAATAAGGTTAGTGTAACCCCATACCAGGTGCACTCTCCTTCCACCATCAAGCACATATTAAGTGAAATTTTTAAACGGTTTAGCGAAACTCATTTTTTTACTTCTAGGGACTGTGCATAGATTAATTTGTTAAATAGCTTTCTTTTCAGATTGATATTTACTCACATTTTCTTTCTAAAGGAACTGCTCTATGGGGAGAATGAAAATACTATAAAATTATTTAATGTTATTAAACTTCATATTTATAATGTCAATTTACCATGGTCAACATGAATTTATTATTATTGCCACTTGGCATGTGTGTAACTTTATGAATGATTTAATAAGCACATGATAAAGTTTGAGACTTTTTGTTTCCAAAATTTAGTTTGATTTCAGTATAGCCCTAAACAAGAAGAGCTAACACTCCTAGAATAAGGAAATATTAAATATTTCACTTGTTTGAGGTCTTTTGACGTCTTTTTATTCTGTCCGGTAGTCTCAGCTCTCTTTTTTGCTTTTGTCTTCCTTTAGGTATACAAATGCTCTCAGTCCAGCCAGACACCAAGCCGAAAGGTTGTGCTGGCTGCAACCGAAAGATCAAGGACCGGTATCTTCTAAAGGCACTGGACAAATACTGGCATGAAGACTGCCTGAAGTGTGCCTGCTGTGACTGTCGCTTGGGAGAGGTGGGCTCCACCCTGTACACTAAAGCTAATCTTATCCTTTGTCGCAGAGACTATCTGAGGTAGGAATTATCCTTGCACACCAGTGATGACTGGATGCCTTTTAAAGTACTTTTGTAAGTGTATTTTTTGTTTGCTTGTTTCATTTCCTTACTGCCAGCTTATATTCCTGAAAGAAGCTGACCTGTCAGCCTTCAAAGCGTTGCCCTGTGTGTGTTACTCAAATTAATGCTTAAGGAATAGCCAACAAACCACAATATTTAAAGTATTTCACTTTGGCTTGCCTGCACACTCAGGCAATTGGTTATAGCACTGCCTATATTGAAACTGCCAGTTAATGTCAAGGATGTATTTGGTCGAAATCAGCATTCAGGTTGATTTATTTATTTTTGCTTTTTTTTTTTGGAGCTTAAGGGGAAATGGGGGCTGAGCATAACACAAAGAAATTAATCAGCCATTTGGCAAAATATCTTAACTCTATTTTTAAAAAGTTCAACTTGAAAAAAATGGACTGTGTAAAAGAGTTTAATTGTTGCCTCTTAGTTGGACCTGAATTTATTCTTCTAGAGTTATTCAGCTGTCTTCTGTGTTTCAGGTGTGTCAGAGGAAGTCAGGTGCAAATCTTTGACTAATATCTATTAGTGCATTTATTGTAGAGTTTTGAAAACTTTCCCCAAGTGTAGATACATCTTCCCCCCAGCCCCACCCCATGACATTCTAAACGGGAATCTCAAAAATACAACTAAGCAATTGAACCGCCTCAGACTTGCCAGTAGTTTTATGGATAATAACAAAGTAAAGACCTCCATCATTATAGGAAAATGACAGCTACTCTCCAACCTGTAAACATCTGAACACTTTCAGGACAAGGCGGGTGTTCTTGGTTATGAAGCTATGAAGCCGACTAAAGCTTGTTTTCCAGCACTAAGTACTCAACACAGAATTTCTGCTGAAGAAAAATTATTTTGCTTTGCAGGCAACTTTGTGACTTACTTCAGCTGCAAATGACTTATATTAATAAAGTAGGATCTATCAAATTAGAGAAATGATATATGGCATCATTGGGATTTTCATATTTAATACAATTAATCATTTTTCTGATCTGACATTAAGCGATTTATTTGGAATTTTTTCCCTTATGACAAAATTTATCAATCAACAGTAACTCCTTTATTACCTTGGTCATTTGGTGAGGTGTTTTCTAGGAAATTTGTTCGTTCCTAGTATATAATTCAGCTATTTTCAGTCAGATCCAATCTTTAGATATAAAAATATATCATTTGATTAATGGTAGTTACAAGAGGGTGAAAGCGGTACTGTTTATCAGATTCTACTCTTTCTCGCTCTTAGGACGGCCTCATCTGACAGCCTCCTGACTAATTATGGCCACTTGTTACTACTTCTCTGTGTTCCAAGTGCGTAAAACACATGCAAGGTGCCAACAATGAGAAGTCACTCTCTCCAGCCAGAATTTCCCTCATTGTGTTGGCACAACTAATCAAAATTAATGTATAATGTTCATTCTTTTAGAACTCTCCAGTCTTTGAACTTTCCTCTTTGAAATAAAAATTTCTCTTCTGCCCATTGTGAATTAGAGCCTCATTTCCACATAAAGCATTTGTATTTGCTTTTAGTGATTTAATACTGCTTTTTAGTTTTGCTTTATCTGTACTAACCAATAGTCATAGCTTTTTGACTCTTTTTGACGTTTACATTTGTTTGTAATTTCAGTATCTGAAGTGGATTTATGTTACCATTTCAAATAAGGAGTTTAAATAGCCCGGGCAATGTTAAGGTGTTTTAATAAACCAAAGGACAAAAATTAAGTAAACTTGAAAGAATGTCAACTGAAATATCTGGGGTTTTTGAAAACCAAAAATAAAAATTTGCCAAGGAAATACCTATATTGTGAGTACAACATGCTTTGTAGCTGTCAACATACTGTCGAGCAAAGACAGTAATCTTAGATTTGTTTTGTTTTATTTTTCCTTGTGGTAGCAAAAATATATGATTTTAAACTGGTATTTGATAGTCTCAAGTGTTTTGCTAAAATGCATTTATCAAAAATAGTTTTCATATCAGAAGTTTTTGTATCTCTATAAGAGTGTATGTGGCTTTTTGTAGAATAACTTTTAGTTACCTCCTGATAGGCTCAAACTTTTAATGCTGGTTAGCTTATTAAAAGTATGTAATATTCTTTCAGATATAAACCCTGGTCCTGATTGCCAATATATTCATTTCTCAGAGTACGATTTCCTCTTAAATTGGTCATTACCACATTAATGGCCAGTTGTTATGTTAACAGCCTAAGGGTTGTTAACATTTCAAACTAAGTTGTTAACAGCAATCTTACCCCTTACTTAAACTGAAAGTTTGTTGTATATAATGTGACTTATTTGGCAGCTTCATCAACACTTAAAATTGCAGAAGTGAAATGGAGAATTGGTGTGTGTAAAACACTGTGTTACGTGTTATAGATTATGCCGCAGATGTGGTATTTAGTTTTATGTGGAAAGCATGTGTCTCAGTGAAATTGTGTAGATGTTCAACAGCATATGTCTCTGATTGGCAAATTAAAATAGTCTGATTCTGTATGGTAAATCAACAAATATAGTCAAGCAGATTTTATTTACAAATTAATTTCTTTGATTAGGTACAAATAGTTGTTCAAAAATGTTTATTAAATGCTTACTGTGTGAGAGGTATGATTTCAGGCAATGGGTGAAATTAGCTAAAGGAAAAAGGAAGGTACACCTAAAATTGCTACTGTCTAATTGTTTATTTAATTACATAGAATCTGTAATATAATCAGTGAACAAGTAATATTCTGTGGTTATTTTCCTGAGCTTTAAGAGTAATTTTTCTCATTTTCCTCCAAATTCAGCATACTTCCATTTTGTATTTTATACAACCAATGTTTAATCACTTAAGTTCTATTTTAAAAGTTGTTTTATTTTTGGCCCTTGGATATTATGTAATTTCTCTGAGGCACCAAACTAAACATAAATAACTTACATATTTATATTTCATGTCTAAATTATCAAGAACGTAAGTAAGAATAAGGAAAGTAATAAAATAGTAATTTGCCTGTCCACATAAATTGTTGGTTATAAGTATTGTCCTGGGCCAGATAATTTTTTACATACAGTGAAAAGTAAAATATTTTTGCCAGTTACATTTAGCTTCTTAATACACTTCTCCCTCCATAAACAGAAAGAAAGAAACACTCCTGATTATGAGCAATGAGTCTTAAAGATCTGTGTTTTATTTGTGTTACTTTGAGTAGTGACAATGATGATGTGATTTATAAGTTCTTTGAATGATTTGAGATATTAAATAATATGAAAATATAATAATTTAGACTAACATATTTTCTTAAGGGTTATAGAAACTATTATTATGGAAAATTTGATGTCTTTCCATTTTTTTTCTCCTTTATGGCACTAGTAGCGATATTTAAGAGAAAAAGAAAGAAAAATCTTCCATAGTTTGTACACTAAGTACCAAATCTTAACAGTGGAATTTTTCACTTTCCAGAACTGGACTGGCATATCATTCATTTAGCTATGGAACATAAAATGTACATATCTGATGAGACAGAATTTGCCCATTTGTGGGATTGCTTTCCTCCTTTGGAAACTCATTAGCTAAAGAAAGAGAAGGACTGACTTTTTAAAACTTCCTCTAACATGTTTCTGACTGAAATTATGAAGTCTACCCAGTCAATATTTATATGCCAGGCAGACCAAGAAATGTATCTGTTAAAAATCTATCCAATGCATTTATAATTATTTTTATTTTTTTAAAGAGTAACTTATGACAAATTAGATATAGAAGCATCTTTGTACTTTAAGTTGGAGCTTAAAATTGATATTGTCTAAAGTAGATTAAAAATGACTGTGAAAAAATAGCAAAGTTTTAGCGATGATGTTTAAGGGACTCTTATCACTGCGATCTATCAGCCTTAATTCAGTTTGAAAAATATGAATAAAGTAGCCAGCCAGTGCATAATCAGAGTTTTAGAATTAGGAATTCTACATGCTTTTATTTAATGTTTTGCAGCAAGCATTAAATAGAACTAGGAGAAATACCAAAATACTTTCTTTTTGAACTTGAAGGCAGTAAAGGATGTCAGAATGTAACCGGAACTCAACTTCTGGGCAGTTTTTTGTTGTTCTTTCTTTGAACCTGCAACTTTTTGTGACATACTTTAAGCATTAAGTCGATATAGGCTGTATGTATCTTTTATCTCTATGAATGATATCTTGCCAGAGTTTATTCAAAGCTGTTTGCTGTGGTATGTGCCATGGAAGCTGCTTATAGCTTTTCCTATATAAGAAACTGTAAAATGTCTTATATAAAATTTAATGCAATTCGCTATTTTTATATGTGAGGATGATTTGTTTAAAATGAAACTACTGGGAAAGAGTGATGCTTCATGCTTCACCATAGTTGCTAATTAACTAAAATGATTTGAAGCTTGCTATGCTGACTACAAATTTTATATGCTTTAATATAATAATATAATAACTCTAAAAGAGAAAATAAAAATAAAATGCCACATAGGGCATAAATCTAGCTGTAACTTTATCTCACACTGATCAAACCTGGTGCTTCTAAGTTTTTATGTAAGGTCAACTTTATATTGGTACATAATTATAAGTGTAAAGGTAAATAGGAATATGTTGTTAATATTATTTTATCTGGCAATTTATAGCACAGATGCTTTTTTAATGTTGATACAATATTCATTCTTTTTTCTTTCATTGTCATCTTTTTAATATTAATCATTTGGAAGTATTTTTCCAGGAAAGCAATGGATTCTTATTATTTGAAAAACCACTTTTTACTGTTCTAAATTCTGAAAGCATAAACTTTTATATGAAATGCAACTCTACAAGTGAGCTTTATTTCTATAAGCTTCATTTGAGCTTTTAAACACTATATTATTGTCATAATTTTTATATTTGAATGTCTAAGTTAATTTTAGTATTATGAAATATTTTGATATATGAGCATATTGAGCTCCATATCTGTTACAAAAATACTGTTATATTCCTTATAAATTATCTTATTTGTGGCTTTATAAAAAGTTACAGTTTTAAGATCATTTTTCCCTTTATTGTAGAAGAGCATTACTGAATTCTGTTTTAAACATTTTAGCGTTTATACTACTCCTGAACCAATACAAATTAGGAGTGAGAATTTTTTTTTATAATTCTTCAGAAGAGTGCCCCTCACTCTGGAAAATAGTAGGTGGATTCACCCTAGACTTCCTGAGCAAAAACTGCCCCCAAACAACTTCTATTAAAAATATTTACTGCACATACAGAATTTCTTCTCCTTGGTAAATTTATCTACAATATCTTTCTGTCTTTAATTCTATAATGCATTCATTTTCAGTCAATGAGTATTTACCAATATAATTATTTTAGCTTTGTGGCTTTTTGTTTTAGTTTGTTTTGTAGACTTGAGATATTTTCACTGGAAATTTCACCACCCCCCAGAGTATTAAAAATATTTTATAATGTTTCTATATCTTTACAGTTTTTTATCTTTTAATACGTATGAAATACTTCAGTCAGGATAGTTTTTACAAGTAAGATGGGTAAGTTAGACATACCTGACTTAGCAGAAAAATATTCTGTTTCTACAAGTGTATTTAGGATTAAATGCATCTGGAAAACCTACATTTGAGAATTGCTAAAATTGCTTATTTTGCACTTTTTAAATACATAGAATTCTGGGAAATAATTTCTATTTTTGGTTGCTCTTAGACTATATCAAAGTAAGCCAGCACTTCATTTGTAAACTCACCATTAACTTCCATTAAGTGACTAATAATAAATTTTAATGGTGTGTTTTGACTACATAAACATAATTTGTTAAGCAATCTCATTTTTAAAATATGCTGAAAGCGGTAATTTTGTAAATTGTTTTGATGAATATATAAATTGTAGAAATGTATTATGTAGTTCTGTTTTCTGCCTCACATAAAAATGAAATAGCCTAAAAAATGAATTGCACCAACCTAAATGACCAGTGTATTTCCCTTCATCACACTGTGAGGCATTGAAGTCTTACTTTGGTATTTGGTTTGAAAAGATTTTTCCAATTCGTATGAGAATGTCTTCTATTATTCAAAGTCATGTACTGCATCTTCATCCCGTCTTCTGAAAAAATTAGCCAATGTTTCTCACCTTTATCAATAAAAAATACAGTATATGAAGTTTAAATGCTGGACAAGATCTGGAAAACAAAGGGAATAAAAATAAAAATAGTAATACTCTGTTCAATTTCCTAGGTATTTTTATAAAACTCCATTTGTATTAGCCATGTCTCTATAAATGGCCTTTTTCTTTCTTTTTTATTTTTTAGTTTAATTGGCTTATAAAAATTGGTTTATGTATATGATTACTTCTGCTGATACGTGGCACTTCCTCTTGTTAAGCATTTGAAGAGGTGTGGATCTATATATATACATGCTGCACATACAGAGATTGGAATCTATGTAACCTTAGAATGGCCATTACCTTTTATCATCATTGACTTTAGCCAACAAGTCACCATAGCTTGGTAAGCTTTAAAACTTGTAAAATTCAAACACTTGACACCAGCTAATTCATTAGTATTGCAAACTATAGCACTCATCTATTCTTACAGGATATTAATCAGTCTAACATGTAAGACAACTTTTATAAAACTACAGAATGCCTAAATTTATTTCCTTGTGATTTTAAATATCTAATTCTGTTTTTCTTAGCTCCAATGGAGTTTGATACTGCCTGTTCTAGTTCTGTTTTTACTATCATACTATACTTGTTTTGATGATTAACCATGTATTTCCCTTTTCAAGGTGCTTACACGAAGCTTATTTTGAAGTGGAAGTTTATGCTGTGAAGCAAGAAATGTGGCATTTAGGTTTTCATTTCTAACTTTAAAACAATTCCTTTGGCTTATGCCTTCCCCCTTTATTATCAGTATTAATGGATAACTTTCTCTAAAGGAATTAGGACCTAAGCATATCCTCTTATTATAGAAATCAAACATGTTTGCTATCTTCACAAACTAACTACATCAGCCAACTGTGCATTTGCTTGTGCCATTTTTTGCTTCTGTGCTGTATTACAAAATCTTCTTGATAAACCTTTTTCTTCTCAACAGTATTTTTGTAGTTATGTAATGATTCTCTTTTCGCCGAATTCCTTTGCGCTATCATGTTAGTGTTTTCTGATGTAAAAATCTCTAGTTGTGGGCTTTACAAGTTTAAAATGAAATCACACTTGAGATGAATAATCATCTTGGGATAGTCAAATCCCTGATTTGAAGTTGGAAAATTAACATTAAGCTACATGTATTAAGTTAGACTCTAATCAGCATGTGTTGTTATGATTCAATTTAATATTAAAACTCTCCAACTGGGCTACTGGGAAAATAAAAGACTCTTAGGAATTGAAAGAGTATTTGCAGAAGCACATACCAAAGCAATATTTAAGTAAAATTGTTATTATTAATGCAGTGAAGCATCGTCCACATTAAACCCATCCTATTAATAAAAAGAGAAAATCAATTTTAGTAAACATAAATATCAGATATGACAAGGACTAGTAAGCAGGCATGGAACTTCATAAAATGTGCTAATCCTAATGTTTAACAGTAATCCAGGTACCACAGAGAAAAAATAAATTCCTGTCTCATATCTCTTATGCTGTGGGATCCCAACAAGCAACAAGAGGGCAAAGCTAATTTTAGATGTCATTAGTTTACTCCTACTTTCTAAAACTTTTAGAACAATGTTATGTTTTTATTTTAGCAGTTCTAACAGAGATGTTTATTTACCTGTTTTTGAAATTATTTTATTCTTTTTGTTTTTAAAAGATTTTGAAATCTCTTTAGTAATTATTTTTAATTTTTTTAATTTTCCATCTCTAGAATAGTGTTTTTTGACATGCTGCTCACATTTCACCAAAAAATAGAAGAATCAAGACTGTTACATTTTAAAATACCTTACAACATTGAGCATACCACTTATTTTTTGTTTATTAACTGTTCAATAAAAATATATTCTTACCAATATCTATGTATAAAGATGGTAACATGAGTGGATTAGTACCTGTTCCTTTACCTGGGTGGGTAGGAGTAAGGGAAGCGGATGGAAAAAGCAGTCATAACTTCATGCAAGTATTAGTTTCCATGAGCAGGTTATTTGCATTTTACAGGTGAGATGCTCACTTATACTGTGAATGTAATTTTAGAGTCTATAAATATTGCATGTGAATATCCACTGAGGAACATTTGCACTTTGAGAGATACAAAGAAATTATAAGTAATTGCCTTCAAATTTATAAACCAGTATTTTCTGTGACCATTTATTAGGAAAAATATTAGAAAGTTCCTGAGCTAGAAGAATCTCTTCTTTCACAGTGCACCCTTGCTGAGAGGCGGGATTGGAGTTTGTGTTTATGATTACTTGCTTTGCTATCTCTTTAACAGTTTTGCCATGAAACCATTTAGTCACTTGACAAACATTTGAGTGCCAATACTTCATTCTTATAAATAATGAATGTGAAATACTATATTTCTAATTAATTTTATATAATATATAAAGTACAAAGTTATAAATATTTTCTTTTGTGAAGAATAAAGCTATCCAGTCTGGGAAAATTGGAAAGAACTTAAGAGTAAGTTATTTTTCAAATTTTCTACACCTGATAAACATAGTCACTATTATTGTCAAATAACCAAGTAGAATATATAAAGAGTTGCACTCCAATTAAGTCCCATGGAACCAATATAGAGGATGACAAGAGGTATGATCAGGAGAGATTAGAAAATATTCTGAAGCAGGGAGGTTATAAAGTATCTGGACTTCATAAAAATTATTTCATAAGCCAGTGGTCCTCTTATAAAAGCTGAGCTTTGAGCTTCACGGGTTATATTTTGGGTGCAGAGCAAGACAGACTTAGCTTGTAACTTTCATGCTATTTGTATTGTTCCATCTCTTATCACAGATATCAGTAAGTTATCAGTAATTGACACCCCTTGCAAAATGCTTATCATTCCTTGTGCAATTGATACCTCTTGCAAAACACTTAATCATCCCCATTCCCATTTTTTCATTCAATAAATGTGATTATTCTGTATATTCTAAGTACTGTAAAAGGCCTTGACATACAGCACTAAATAAAACACAAAAATACCTGCTCCCCTTGTAGAGTTTATATTCTACTTAGGGGAAATAGATAATCAACAATATAAGTATAGGACATGAGGAGATGATAAACACAATAAGGAGAAAATGAAGCAGTACAAGAGGTTTGTAGAATTTTGGTTTGTGTGGAGGGGGTGCAGACAGCCTCACTGAGACGGTGACTTGAGTAATGACCTGATGAAAGTGAAGGAGCTAGCCATGATCACGTATGGGAAGGACATTCTGGGCTCAGGAACATCCAGTACAAAGGCCCTGAGGTGGGAGTTTTTCTCGTATGTTTGAAGGACATCACAGATACTAGTGCAGCTGGGGTGTGTGAGAGCAGGAGAGGCAAGAATAAGGGGTAGCCACTGTGTAGGTCTATGGTACCACCTATCACTGTTGCAACAAACAATGCCCCATGCCCCATATACGTTTCTAAATGTCCCCTAGAAAAGTGATAATACTTCAATTTGAAAACCATTGTAAAGCTTATCCAGTGAGGCAGTTGGGAAATCAATTTCATTTGGGATTATAGAACTCATCTGCTGAATTGAATGAGATTATTTTTCATTTATTTACTGGAAGTTTTTTTTTGGATGTCTTTTTATTTGGCCCCATTGATGACCCTGTGTGATTAAGTAATAGTTGTGAAATAGGAATTTGAAAATAGGCGTCTGGATTTGGTCACGTGATGATCTGTTGCCAGTCTAAGGGGGATGATATAGTCACATGTTTGATTTTAAAGTGATGCATCTACATTCATCTATTAATATGGCAAATGGAATATCTATACATCATAGAATTTCAATGTGAAATACAAGGAAATGCCTATATTGATGAGCTAGGACTGCCAACACAGCATTTATGAGAGTAAGATCTTGGCCAAAGATGTCATCAAAATGACCTGATCACAATGACACTGATTTTTTTTTTTTAATTCTTAGGTAATACAAATTGCAAAGATGTGGATTTTTCAAAGGCCATTAATTTTCTACTCTTGAAGTCAGCTATTCTAGGTCTGAAGGGTGATATTCTTGTCTTTTTTTCACTTTTTAAAAGTCAAGCCAAGCCCTATTTAATTATCTTATAGTCATAAAACGTGTAAGATAACATATTTGCTCTAGTTATGATAAATGTTTCTAAATCCAGCACTTAGAGAAGATACATTAAGGACATATTGTTATTTAAAACAATTTAGGGAGTTACATTCTTGATAAGACAAATATTACATGAGAGTTTGTTTATGCTTATATTTCTCACCACTAACCTAACCCACTAACCTTAATCCTAGCTCACTAATGTTACTTTCGCTTCAAGAAGATCTAAGCATAATCCTCAAAGCCAAAAGTTAAATATTAATTTCTATTTATAACAGTGGGATTTGTATGTACAAAGTGTCTTTTAAAAATGTTTAAGTTTAAACTTTGGGTACAAATCAAAGTTCTCGAGCTTGTATTTATATTTGTAAAATGGGCTGGGATGTCTTCATGGGTGCTTGGCTAAGAAGCTATGCAAATGTGCTTTGAATCTTATAAGGAGGTACAGGATGAATGGGTGGGCTTTCAAAACCGGTGGCGTTTATACTTCATGCACAAAAAAAATCCAACACATACTTCCCAGAAAGCTAGACGGAGATGGTAGCCAAAGAGCTTTACGAGGCTTAATTCCTACTGTGGTCTGCGTCTTGGGGGCTTTTTTCTGTTACAATTTCTAACAGTCCCCCTCTGTTCTTCCTGGCAGATGCTTTTCTTGTCCAGATTGAGTTGAGGAACCTATATTCCTAATCACTTTGTGATCCTCATCTTCCAAGGCAGATCAATTTGAGCTTGATCTTAAAGAAAAGTTGCTTGATCTTGACCTGATAGTTTGCTTGGTGTTTAAATAATCTGAAATAATCTTGTCAGTGATAGTTATTAAACAAACCACTCTCTTTACAATAGATGTGCTTATTTGATTAAATATGTTACATGCTTTGTCTTCTTGGTTAGCTCTTGATTTCTGCAGCAACCTAAAAAATATATAATTTTTCGGGAGATTTTAAATTAATTTTTCTTAAATTTTTCCTTCCTAATTTATACGGAGCCTTTCATCTGCACTACAACCTAATTTTTTACTGTGAAGTCACAAGTAAAAGTAAAGCCACAAGCTTATACTGCACTCATAGTAATATGTATAGTATATTTTAAATGTCTCACCTTATGTTTCTCATTATTCTGCTACATTAGGTATTGCCCCTCCTCCATCAATGATCATCAGTGGCAGATAACTCATGTATTCCTATTAGGATGCATTCATCTACTGTTGTTTTAATGTTCTGTGAATATCACTTCATTAAAAAATAAAAAGTTACATGAGTTCTTGTCACTTCCCTGAAATCTTCCAAACTGGGTGAGGTTACATTTAATTCCTAGATCTTAGAGGCATGTCAGGTAGCATCACGGTGAGGTATCCAGACCTGACGTCGACCCCCTTCTGCTACACCCCAGCTTCACATTCCTAGGCAACTTACTGAACCTCTCCAAGTCTCAGTTTTCTTCTCTAGAAATAGGAATCCTGTTCATAAAATAGTTAGGGGTGACAGTGGAACACAGTAGGGAAAGAGCGGTGCACATTGGCTGATACTCCTCCAATGTCAGCTTCTGTTGTTATGAAGGGAGAATGGCACTGAGTTACGAAGATAGGATAAGGGAGAAATTAAACATGAGGAGAAGATTAAAGAAGAGGTTTAAGAGTGATTAATAATGAAGAATATGAAAGGCTACTAGTATAATAAGATCATTTACCAACTTTTCATGTACAAAGGAGATGGGTGGAGAAATGTCTAAATACGTGCACTTTAGGCTGTATGGAAAAAATATCTCAACACTGGAGATTACTGGAATTTGGAATGGATTGTTAAGAGTGTAGTGTGCTTTATATAAATTAGGATGAATTTGGATCTTTGGGAGAATTACTGAAAATTCTATTTCCTTTGTAACTGAGGTGATGGTTTTCTAAAATATCTTATATGCCCATGCTCTCCCTATTTTAGCTTATAAAAGTTCTATGGCCTTGTAAAGCATTATATTTAATATTCCATGGAGTAGAATTATATTATAAGATTTTAGGTTGTTTTAGGTTTTCTTTATAGTGTTGATTTTGCATCTTTTTCTCAGGTGGCAAGGAAATTGAATACCGACTTTTTTACTCACATTATTTTTCACAGTGTTCTCTTAAACAATTTGATTATATATTTTTATTCTTAAAGGAATTTAAGTGCACTCCTTCAATTTGTATATATTTATAAATTGTAAACACTTTATTATACATTTTAAAAATTATGAAAACAATGTTTAAAGGAAAAAGCAGAAAATGCATGGAAATGCTAATAATTTTTTAAGCATTTCTTGGAGTATTGCACCTTAAATTTGGAGAGCACTATGTCTTAGTAGCTTTTTATGTTTAATTGAAAGTTGTTTGATAATGATACCTGTGAATAAAAGGGGGAAAATACCACAGCTTGGAAAAGAAGTCGTAAGAGAAAGACAGGGTAATTATCTGAAAGAAAGGGACTTTTTAAGCATGAATTAATATTCCTTGCTATGTTCATTTAAAATTAAATCAAGGTTTTCTTTCATGAGAAATATAGCAATGCTTGTGGACTTTTTCTAATGCTATATCATAGCTACTGGCAGCATTAATATGAGACAAGTTTCCTCTCCCTCCCCCTGAAACCCCCCATTCAGGACACAGTGAGATTTTTAGACAGATAAATGCTAAGAGAACCCTGTGTACCAAAGGCAGTGTTTACTGCATGTAATACATATCATTGTTTGTCTCCTGTAGTGAAAAATACTTGTGTCATGCTGCTAAAATGCACTCCTGACAGACCAGTGCTTGCTATTATAGGGTCCATTGCTTAAAAAAATGATACACTGACAGAAATACAATTTAAGAAAATTTAACACCAAGGGTAGTCAACCATGTAGGCTACTATTAAGGGGCCAAAACTCAAGGCCAGGGGTTTATTTAAAAAAAGAGGCACAGTTTATTTGCTAGTAGTAGGCAAAGTTAAAAGAAAAAAAAATCGAACTTGAATTCTTTGCTCTCTAGTCTGTAGAAAATTAATGAAAGCAACAGTTCAATAAGATTTTATTGCAGAAATGTTTAAGTGAAACATTTTAAGAATGCTTTGGAATTTTTAAACAGTTACTTACCATTTAGAAAGCTGTAACACTGCAATGCATAACAAATTGTTAGCATTGGATCCTAGGCACACCCAGTGATTTTCTTAAAATGGGTAGTCAGAGCTGTTTAATCTGAATCACTTTGTTCATTTCATTTTTGTGTGTGTGGCTTATGAATATATTTGAGATTGACCGGTCAGCAGCACCCACAATTGCTATAATTTAAAATGTAAGCCATTGTCCAAGTACCCTTGTGGGCATAGTTTGGTAGTTAAATGCATTAGATTTGTAACATAGACCTTTTGAGGAGGAAAATAACCAAATATGAGATGTGATGAGATATGTTGGATTTTTAGAGGAGTACAGAATGTTCTAATGAATAAACTGCTACTGAATGATGATAAAGCATGTGTTTTTAAGCTATCACATGACTCTATTATTAGAGGGGAGAATTCCATGAATTTAGATGAGATGTATTGTCTAATTTTACGATTTTAAAAACAAATCTGTCATCCAGTAATATTTGATGCCAACTGTGTATGGCTTACATGTTCCTTTGGGAGAAAGGTTACAAAAGTAATGCAATAAATAATCTGAGCCACAGGAGCTTAGCTCGAGTACCAGAGAAATGGAAAAAAACATCATCTACTGCAATGGGGCGGGGGGCCAAAAGATGTGTATCTTGAATTCTCTACCCCGACGGTATAGACTTATTGCCACATCCTAGGACAGGCTTTGGGAGACAAGTGGTCCTGCCAAAAAAGGACATCCAAAGATGAAATGCAGTGTCTTTGCAGATGTCCTCCAGAATTCAGTTGGCCTGAATCTGACAATATTATACAACAGATTTTTTTCTGTGGACGTAGAAGATAATGCTTAGAGTGAGATTTGTCCAGACACATTGTCCAGGGCCTCCGTGACTCAGCTGTGTGTTGGAGGAGACCCAGAAAGGCTTGCTGGGGAAGATTGGGATCCTCTGCTCTCCTTCCCACAGCCGTGCAGTAGTTCTCCGTTCATGCACGTGTTTTAGTTGTTTCTTAGTTGTTCCGTATGTGGACTTAATCGTATCATGACATCTTAGCACCCTGTGTTCTTGCCAGAGATTACAACCTCAAATGCTGCTTTTCCATTCTTATGTTTTAAGAAGTCATCTGAAGGAAATAGTATTTATAGCAGATTACCTGAAAAACTGGATGTTAAATTATTCCTTCTGATGGTTTTTAATTTATCCTTCCCTGTGTCTTTGATCTTGACCTCTACTGTTTTGGCCCCTCAAAAATTTTTATGGAATTGTACATCAAAATTTTGCTGTTTTCCTGTGTTGAAGATTTTCATTAACAGCTGCGAAAACATCACTGTCCTAAGGATGCTATTGGGGACTTTGTTTACTGTATCACACAGTGTTCTACTGCCTCACTGGTGAAATTTCACCCAGATCTTAGGATAAGCAAGATTTCTGAGACTATAAATGTCTAAATGATGTTTTTCTTGGGCCTATAATCATATACTTGTTTACATTTTCCCTCTTTTCTTTGTTTCCTGGGAAGCCCATATCAAATTTACTTTCTAACAATTGTTTAGAAGTGTATATGTTAATTGATTCTCCAGACTTTCGTAATTTCTCACCCATATTTTCCTTTTTGTTGTTATATTTGGAGCTGTTTACATCACCAGAGGATTATTTTTGGCATCATTCAAATGAAATCACTTAAATAATTGGAATGGGTGGACTTCAATGGAAAGAAAATACAGGTGGGAACACAGGGCCTGATGCATGAGAGATGCTCAGAGAGCTGAATGGGAGGAATTTAGGAAAGGGGAGATGGTGATGAAATTAGTTTTCTAATCTGCAATTATATGTAAAATTAGGTGAATTTGAATAATATTTGGGAACAATATTTGAAACAACATTTATGCTCACTATGTAGGATAAAGATTATAGCAAATATAACCTTTAATATATGTTAATATTAATCTTTGTGGCCAAGTGATTGTTTAGCATAAAGTTAATCCACTTTTTAAAAATATATACACAAATATGCAAATCCTTTTTCTTGAAGCAGTAATCAATAACTTGTTTTCTAACATGATACTTGAATATAGATAAAATAGGCTGAATTATTTATCTTGCCAAGGACTAAGACAGGAATTACAAACTCAAATGCCTCCAGGTTTCAGGGTCTGGCAGGAAAAATAATGTTAACTGGGGCTTGCATGCCCCACCCAAAGGGGGAAGCCATGACTTAATTCCAGCACACCGTACGAGTGTGGGCCTAATGTTGCTGATTTTTCTGGATAAACCAGATTTTTTTCCTAGATATTACAGTAAAATCTCTTGTATGTAAGACATTGGCAACTAATTCTAATGTGGCACACAGCTACTAGTATGTGACTTTTTGGTCAGAATCATAAAATTCTAGTTTCAGATAACTGATCAGGCCCTTTAATGTGTACAGTTCGCTAAGGTGTTTGAAAATATTTCCTCGCATCTTGAATTCTTGAAGAGAGGATCACAGCCCTTCATCCAATGTATACCAGTTACACTCCTGCTTCAGAAATCTCCCGGGAGCTTTCAGCCTAACAAGGAGACTTGGCACTGCTTTGTGAAGCGAGAAGCAGCCCATCCTGAGAAAAGAAATCTCTTGCTGTTTCTTAAACTTCATGGCAGCCATTACAATATGTTCGGACTTAAGTGGGATATTTTCTGGGACGCTCACTGTGCCAAACTAAGACATTTGAAGCCATCCACCTCTAAACAGGCCTGTTAACCTGATAATTTTTCATTCCTGAATGCAAGGCAAATCCACTCCTACCACTCCTCCACTCGCCAATGTTAATCTAAAACTTCTCTTGTTTCCATTCCTTGCCTCATTCTCTGTATATTTCTGCTGTTACCTTCACTCAACACTTTTCCACTGGGTCCTCCAGCAACCTCATGTCCTTGTCAATAGCATTTGCTCTGTCCACAGTCTTTTGGCCAGATGCCTTTCCCATCAAAATATTGTTTTAACTGAATTTCATCTGTTGCCTTACCTGAAACTTGCCTCCCCTTTAAGGAGGCATCTTTTCTTTCAGCTGTCAACAGGGGCAAGGTACTAGTTACTCATGTAAATCCCACATTCCATGAAGCCAAGAGGAGAAACTGGCAATCTTAGATACACATAACTCTCCCCACTCACTACTAAAAAATGCATCCTCCAACAAAACTCATACATCTAATTATATTACCTTTTACCGCTTCTCACTGCAGTCATTTCCCTCTTACCATAATTCTAGGGATTCTAAAAGGCTTAGAGATGACTCATTTGAAACCAAGCCCTAACTTGTTGAGCCTCCTTGACCCTACTGAACATCAGCCTGCCATCCCAGAATTATATACAGTGTCTTTTCCTTATGGAAAAGTATTTCATCTCAGAAATCTTAAACTCCACACTGTAGTCCTGTTTCACTTGTAATAGCACTGATCTTTGATTTCAGACATTCAGCTGTCCTGTTATGTCTCTTTCTCCTAATTTGGTCAAACCTTTAAGGCTTCTATCTTTCCTGCCCAGTATGAACCCAACTGTCAATCAGGCAAGTCCCTTTCACTTCCATCTTCTGTGTCTCCTCCCATGCCTGTGCTAGCTCAGTTTTCACCACTGCTCCAGTCTAACAAATTGCCATGGGTATGCCACCCTTTTTTAATCCATTCCTACAGTGTGGCTAAGTATTGCTAGAAATAAGCAAATAATATACAGATTGATACTCCCTGAGGTTTTTTATCAGGTTTGATATAAATCAGCCTCTTACATTTTACCTACTTTTCCATTTATCTTTAATTTCTTTTATCCCGTCCATGGGAATGAGGTCTTCCTATTCCTTCTAAGGCCAATTTTATGTCCTTGGCTTCATTCCCTCCAGTATTCTGTGTGTCTTCTTTTTATGAGGTATCTTGTTTTTCTTCAGTCTTTGTATCTTCTTTTCTACAATTACTTGACTGTCAACATATGGCTGCACCCAAGATTTTTCTGTTCTGAAAAAAGATTCTTTATCCCTCAAATTTATGTTAGTGTTATCAATTCCCCTATTGTCTAATTTTTTTTAAAAAAAGAACAGTCTGTTGTTGTCATCCATACTCCCTCAACCTCCTTTGCGCTCCTTACCCACTTGTGATCTGGCTTCTGTCTCTCACCACTCTGCTGATACTGCCGTTACTGACATCCAATTGCTAAAGCCAATGGGCATTTTATCAGGGATCATCTTACAGTCTCTCTTCTCTTTTAATAGTGTTGATCATTTCTTCTCTTTAAAAGCTTTCTACTGTCTTGGCTGCCATGACCCTACACAGTTTAGAATTTTTTTTTTTTTTTTTTTTTTTTTGAGACGGAGTCTCGCTCTGTCACCCAGGCTAGAGTGCAGTGGAGTGATCTCATCTCACTGCAACCTCTGCCTCCCAGCTTCAAGAGATTTTCCTGCCTCAGCCTCCCGAGTAGCTGGGATTACAGGTGCATGCCACCATTCCCGGCTAATTTTTTTTTATTTTAGCAGAGACGGGGTTTCACCTTGTTGGCCAGGCTGATCTCCAGCTCCTGACCTCAGGTGATCCACTCACCTCGGCCTCCCAAAGTGCTGGGATTACAGGCATGTGCCACCGTGCCCGGCCTAGTTCTGATTCTTTTCTGGGCGTCTCATCCCCATCAGCTACTTTACCAGAATGAAGGACCATACCTAGGAACAGTGATCTTGTTGTGGTATACTTATTTTTCCTAGATGTTATTTGTCCTCATGGTTTCAGTCCCTCCTCATATTGTGATGACTTAATCTCTACCCGCAGCCCGTTACTCTCCAACAAGCTTAAGCAATGTATATCTAGCAACTTCCATAGCATCCACAATTAAGTGTTACACAGGAAACTTAAGTTCAAAATATGTAAAGCAGCTTATACAAAAGTAAGATAACTCTAATACAGTACCTTGACCTGATAAAGATAATATAAAATATAAAAAACTAATGCTACTTTTGAATACAGATATAAAAACTTGAAAGATATTAGCAAATACTCTGTCACTGTCTAAAATGGATAATACTGTAGGAACAGGTAAGATTTTTCTAGAATTCAGAGAATGAACACCAGGACATATCTCAATCTAATTCATTATATTATCAAACTGGAGGAAGAAACACCATAGTTATGGCAGTGTGTACCAAAAAGGCAATTGATAAAATTGAGCCATTTCAAAACTTCCAACGAAAGAGAAACAGGAGGAAACCAGTTAAATATGATTAAGAAAATTTACCGAAACCTAACTGCAAATTTATAAAACAGCTAAATACTAAAGTAATTTTCATTAAAGTCAAGAAAAAGCCAGGGATACTCATTATTGTCCCTCATATTTAATGTTTTAAAGGGTCTAGCCAATGTAATAAGATAAGAAAATGAAGTAAATCAATATAAATAGTAAAAAAGATAATTATTTTATCTGCAGAAAATCGAGAAAACTCAAGAAATAGGTACATTTAGCATAACAGCTAAATAAAAAAGTAAATCAAATTTATAGTTTTATTCTATGCCAAAAATAGCTTGTTAGAAATAGAAAAGAAATTAATAAAGAGTAGTAATACAATTATTAAAATACGTATGCTTTAGAGTTCAGCATTCATATGAAGAAATCTTTTTAAAGGAAGACTCTGCTGAAAAAAATGTCCTCTATTTTTCTGTTCTTCCCTGCTAGATAACTATCACAGAAAAATCTCAATGAGACTGAGGGTAAGCCCGTTATAATAGCAATGGAATTTTGAGTGTTTGTTTTAACATTGTGAAAGAAAGTCAACAGAATGAAACTCAGATCGTGGCAAATATTTCTTGAGGATTTACTCTATAATGGGTAGTGTTATAGGAACTGTGGCTCCAGCAGTTAAAAAAATGGACAGAAATACTTGCCTTTATGTATCCTATATTTTAGCATTATTTTTCAGGTATTCTCAATGAGTTATGTACTGTGCTAAGTGCTGTACAGATGTAATCTCCTCTAGCCCTTGGGAACTACAGTATTATTAAACCCATTTTAGAGAAGAAGGCACTGAGGCTGAGGGTAATTAAGTCATTTAGTCAAAGTTTCCAAGGTGCAAGTGATGGAGCTAGGATTCAAATCCAGACAGTGTGACTCCAGAACCCATCCTCATGAGCTGTACTCTAGTGTTTAGTGACTGAGGACATGGCTTCAGGGACTTACTCTGAGGTCACCATAAATTGATCCTGTCATCTGTAATTGAATTTTCAATCATTCAAACTCAAGCACTGATGAACTTCCTTTGTTTCTCTCCAGATAACCAATGGTTTTCTTGTACCTAACTATTTACAGTGTTGATTAATTATAGATTAGAAAACAAAATGTGTTAGTGGCTACAATTTCATCAAAACATTAGTTATAAAATAGCACAGAAAACATAAACTTGAGGGATGACTGAATGTCTGTGTTGTATATAGCATGTCCAATACACAATATACTTATTCATAATAGATTTAAAACAAAAAAAGTGTTAACAGTGATCAATTCTGGGTGGTCAATTCTGTTTCTTTGTATAATTAATAAAAGCTTTTATTGCAAAGGAACCATAAGAACATCGTGAACAATTTAACAATAGAGATTAGCAAAAATGCAGTAACAAAAGCACCATGATTCTACCAGAACCTACTAATGTTTGCTCTAATTATTCATCATTCCAAATCTTTTTCTACCCGTATTTATGCACATGTATGTATTTTTTATCAAATTGAGATTGTATTTACATACTGTTTTGTAACCCAATTTTTTAGACTATGATCTACATTTTTCCATGCTAGTGAAATTTTATATAATCTACTACCTGATCTTTGTTCAGATTTCTCTAGTTGTCCCCAGAAAAGTCCTCCAAAGGTTTTCCAAATCAAGATCCAATCCAAGATTTCACTTTACATCTGATTTTTATGTCTATTAAGTTTCTCTTAATCTTGAGCATTGTCATTTTCATGATATTCCACTTATTAAAGAGACCATAGAAGTGGTCCTCTAAAATTTTTCACCTTCTTCATTTGGTTGGTTGCATCCTTGTGGTGTCTTTGCTCTTGTTCCTAGTGCTCCCAGTAAAAATAGAAGTTGCTTTAAAGCATTGATAAAATTCAGATATTGCCAGAAGCAGTGGCATGCACCTGTAGTCTAAGCTACTAGGGAGATTGAGGTGAGAGGACCACTTGAGCCCAGGAGTTGGAGGCCAGCCTGGGCAACATAGAGAGATCCCATCTCTATTAAAAAATAAAAATAACATAGGTGTATCTTTTGTTTTAGATACATGATAAATGATGTCATATTGTATAATATCAGGAAATACATAATATCTGTTATCTCACTATTTGTGACACTTAAATTGATCATGAGATGATAAACTAATCCTGCTTTTGTACAGTTACACCTTTGTCATTGTGACCAGAAAGCACCCTGTGCAACATTACTTAAATACCAGCAGATACCTGGTTCTCTGTTGGCAATTAAACCTAGTGGGTATAAATAACAATGGATAATCCTTATCTTAATCAGTACAGGTTGAAAAATTAGATTGTCGTCCTATCACTTCTACATTTATTAGCTGGTATTTTTCTGTAAAGTATCACATTCACTCGGCCACTGAATCTGTTGGTCATTCTGAAATACAATTTCTACTGGAAAAACAAGATACAAATTTTCTGAATTCTTACTGAGTGCCTAGTAGGCTAGGTGGGGTTGAGAGACAAGAGGCAGCCTCAGCCTTCCTACTGAGTAAGATTTCAACTAGAGGATTCCACCAACGTGATCTTTCTTTACTTAGAGCCATTACCCTGGCTAAGATTCTAAAACCTTTTTTTCAAATTATTAGGCCATAATGCTGACAAATAAGAAGCAAGGGAACTATTCACTTACACATCTGCATTGCCTTTTAAGCTACTGATATACCATCACCAAATTGTTAGTCAATTAAATGTAAACTTGGAAGCTTATGTAAATCCTACCAAAAAATTGTTTCTCATCAGTGGCATCAGGCACATTTGATTTTACTTCTTTTCTGAGGCTCACCAAAGACCTCCTTGTGAAACACAGCTATTGTTTTTCTGGTAATAATTATCTGAACAAATTTGGACAATTCTTGTTCTTGGTTTCCTAATTCTATTGGAAAACAGCCAAACCATTTAATGAAGGTTACCCTAAATATCTAAATTATGTGTATCTAAGGGAATATATAGATATATAATTTAATGCTAGAAGAGAAAACATGTTCTCTTCAAAAAAAATCCCTATGGAAGTTTATGACCTTTATAATCAATGCCTTTTTAAAAAACTAGGCTCTAGAGAGTGTTTGGGCTGGAAAAGGTCACCTATTTGCAATGATACAGTCTGTCAAGAGTGTGTACGAATGTAATATACTAGACCTTAACAATGCAATATACTTCATTAGAATAAAGAACTTTTTCTTTTGCTTTTTATTTCAAGTGAGACTTTGTTAAGTATATAACTATGAATTATTTCTCCTTGAATATATTCTTCTAGTGAATTAATGTTTTCTGTTGTTGTTGTTGTTGTTTGAGACAGAATCTTGCTCTGTCTCCCAGGCTAGAGTGCAGTGGCTCTATCTTGGCTCACTGCAACCTCCGCCTCCCGGGTTCAAGGAATTCTCCTGCCTCAGCCTTCCAAGAAACTGGCATTACAGGCATGCACCACCACGCCTGGCTAATTTTTGTATTTTTAGTAGGGATGGGGTTTCACCATGTTGGCCAGGCTGGTCTCGAACTCCTGACCTCAAGTGATCCACCCGCCTCAGCCTCCCAAAGGGCTGGGATTACAGGCATGAGCCACAGCGCCTGGCCTAATGTGATTTTTATTTTAGTACTTTGAAACTTTTAGATCTAAGGTCAGACCTGAGCATGGGCCAGCCTGAGACCGTCTACTCCAAAGAGAGCACAACTACTTCTTCTCTTCCCTGCTCCTCCATCCCTTCTACCTGACCCCTCCTCTTTCTCCCTCTACCCCATGTAAAGTTAAAAGTAGGAAGTTATTTTTAATTTATATTGTTCAGGTGAGCGAAGTAAAATACAATTTTTCTCAAACTTGAGTAGTTTATACAAGCTTTGGAAGAAAAAAATTCTCTTAGAATTCCTCTAAACATTCATTGTACATGAATTTGAGAAAATTACAGTACTGTCACTTTAGGTAGTTACTTAACATTTTCTAAGTTTCATGAAACTATGAGTTTAAAGAAAAGCTCAGTCTCTGTTGCCTGGGAGGACTTCTGGGAGGAGATGAGATGCCATGAACAATGAGGACAGAATGCATTTCTGATGAAAGTGGTTGCCTACTGAGGACTGGAGTCCATTGTACATCTAATTCCAAATGAGATGGTGGAATTAGTTGTAGTGTTGCCAGACAAAATACAGGATACCCAGGTAAACTCAAATTTCTGATAAATAATGGATAATTATTTTAGTCTAAAAATGTCACATGAAATATTTCGCAATCCTAAATTTGGCAACCATAATTCGGTGGCACATTTAGAAGAAAGTTAGAAAGAACTGTGGCCCTATTAAATTGATCCAGAGAACCGTCATGGGCAACCTGAATATTATTATGTTGGTGAGATGGAGCCATTGTAAGTTATTGAACAGATGAATGAAATGAGGAAATTAGTGCCTTAAGGAAAAAAATTCTCCTCTAGATGTGTGCAGAATGATTTGTTAAGAGATGAGAATGTCCTTTCTGTTTGTTTGTTATTATTCTTACTTGTCCTTCTCTTCCAAAACTATACCATGAACGTTTTGTGAACAGGGGAAATTCTTATTTGTTTTATTATATCCAACATCTAGTAGAAAATCTGGCTGATAATAGGTACTCAATAAATATTGACTGGAGGGTAGGAGGAGGGAGTGGGGTAGAATAATATATTTAGGAATGCTGAAATAAATGCAATAAGATGACAACCTATATGATGAAAATAATGAAGAATAATTGCCAACTACTTAGGAAAATGTGATTTTAATAACTGAGCTTATTTAGGAGGCCTTCATGCAAGAATTGTGGTAAGAGATGGTCCTAGAAGCTGAAAAGGAAATTTAGGAGATGATCCTAAAAAGAAGAAAGTTTGCTTCCTTGCAGAATTCAGGTGGATGTTGGTGCACCTTCTGACGGTCTGCCTAAGTTAGGTATATAATATCATGCTGTTTGTTAACTCTTTAGAGTAATGGGGTAATGATGGTAAAGAAATATCACTAGATATGATGGATACAGATGTTACCAGTCACAAGTTTTCTTCATCTGCTAATAATAGAATTCTGATGTGTTGGCACCTAAACCATCTTGAGTGTGATCAAAGACAGATGGAATTGGTGCTGAGTTTCAGCAAGTAGATTCTCATGTTGCCTAGCAAGCTTCCGGTGTAGTTTTACTCATATAGCTTTGTCCTTATTGGGTTATGTCTAAAATAGATAGTTTAGGAAAGAACATGGGAAGGGTGGTATAATCATTTCTTTGTAACAGCTTTTAAGTAATTTATTTTTGACTTCCACCTACAGGTCTTATGTCCATTGTACACTGAATTTAAAATGTTACTTAAAAATAGGTGGTACTAATCTAGGGGTCATAAGTAAAATCCCTGTATGCAGTCTATATAGTTAGACAATGCAAGAATATTAATTTCCATTTATATCTCCACATTCTAATTCAGCAGTTATGGAGCATATGAACATCACATGTGTTAGGTGCAGAGTAAAGGAGAAGGCAAGTTTTCAGGGAGCTCATTATCTAGTGAGAAAGAGAGAAACAGGTACATAACTGATACAGATTCTGAAAGATGAAGTAGTATATGAAAACAAGTGCTTAAATGTCTAAAGAAGTGTGTTATTTATTCTGCCTCAAGGAAATCAGAGAGGCTTCATAGATCCATTGACATTTGATCTGAATATGAAAAAAAGGAGCAGTAGTCTTCCAGGAAGAATAGATTTAGTAGGAACTTAGCAGGCAGGAGTGGTAGGACATCAGGTGTGAAAGTAGATGCTGAGTCCAGGGAGTAGACAGCACAATGGGGGTGAGGCTCAGTGGTGGGATAGAAGACAGAAAAGAAGACAGACAGGATGGACCTTTCATGCTTCCCTGCATTTATCCTGCATACAGTAGGGGAGCTATGGAAGGTTATAAGCAGGATCAATGGGTTGGATCTGTGTTATAGAAAGGCTACCGCCTGCAGAGTGGAAGGCGGCCAGCAGGGCAGGGCAGGCTGGTGGAAAGATGTTCAGCTGGGAGGTTGTAGTATGAGTGCAAGGGAAAAGTGATGCGCACTAGAAGTAGCTTACTGAGACAAAAGAGGACAGATCCCCTTTTAACACAGCGGCAGGGCTAGATTTGGGGGTCTGAGAAGAGGAGGCAAATTCAAAGTTAAGTTCAAGACCTGTGGTTCGAGGGACTTGCAAATGTTCCGACATTCATTTCTACGTGCATTGAACATGGGGAGAGGGAGGGTAATGTAGTCTGCAGAAGAGAAGGATGTCGTGTAGGGAGAACTAGACTGTAAGGCCCTGGTGAGTAGAAAGTCTGAAGAATTTCGCTTTATGTATAAGCACTTCCTACAGGTCAGGACATGAAAAGCGATCTTTTTTTTTGTTTTGTTTTGTTTTTTTTTTGTTTTTTTTTTTTTTTTTTTGGATTTTTTTTTTTTTTTTATTATACTTTAGGGTTTTAGGGTACATGTGCACAATGTGCAGGTTTGTTACATATGTATCCATGTGCCATGTTGATTTCCTGCACCCATTAATTCGTCATTTAGCATTAGGTGTATCTCCTAATGCTGTCCCTCCCCCCTCCCCCCACCCCACAACAGTCCCCGGAGCGTGAAGTTCCCCTTCCTGTGTCCATGAGTTCTCATTGTTCAATTCCCACCTATGAGTGAGAACATGCGGTGTTTGGTTTTTTGTCCTTGCGATAGTTTACTGAGAATGATGTTTTCCAGTTTCATCCATGTCCCTACAAAGGACACGAACTCATCATTTTTTATGGCTGCATAGTATTCCATGGTGTATATGTGCCACATTTTCTTAATCCAGTCTATCGTTGTTGGACATTTGGGTTGGTTCCAACTCTTTGCTATTGTGAATAGTGCCGCAATAAAGCGATCTTTAAGAGGTAGTAGTGAATAGCCTCTGAGGTTCCTTCTGTTGTTCTCTTGAGACAAGAGGGGAAATCCTAAGTGGTGCAGTGTGTGGAGTCCAGCTCTCCTATCATCTATCTATGTGACTCTGGGTGTATTACATAATTCTGCTTGCCTCATTTTCCTCATCCATAAAATGGAAGAATACACCCGCCTCATTCAGTCGTCCTGAGGATTAATGAAATAACTCGTGTGAAATGCTTAGAACAGTGTCTGGTACAGAGACAGGGCTCAATAAACATTAGCCCTTATACACTAAGCCCTTACATAATTGACCAAATTTCATATTGCTATTGATTTCAGATGTTTCTTCAAAATGTAAGCAAAGGGAAATCTTTGGACTAATTTGTCTAATTTGCGGAGGTATCATCATCAGAGAGGACTTGGACTTTTGGTTGCTTTTTCCATTAAAAAGGCTTTGTAGACAGTATGATGTTTAGTGTGTGGAAATTGACCTTATGCCTATATTTTTGAAGATAAACAAAGCTTCCATTTTAGTGGGGTTTAATTCATATGGGTTTATTTATGAATTTTGAGCTGCAAAGGAGAATATGGAGCTTTTTATAAAAACATGACGGACGTCATAATGTTAAATTTAGATTATAACTTGGAAGTCAGTACTAGGTTACATAATACTGTAGATTGCCCTGTTATGTTTTGCTAGGTAAAAACAAACAAACAAAAACACCTTTTGTGTGTTTTGTGTTTGTTCCTTTTTGTTACTAGTTTGTCCTACTATGTATCATACCTCAATTGAGGGTAAGAAAGGAGGTGCCTTATGTAGGGAGCACCCTTCTAGGTATCAGAACACATAGACTCAGATTCGGCCAGATTTCTATCACGGCTGTTAGTGACTATGAGATCTTAGACATGTCACTGCTACCTCTATACTTCTGTTTCCCCACTCACAGAACGGATGCCACTTACCACCTCTCAAAATGTATGGTAAGAATTAATTTTTCTATTACAGATTTATAGAAGACTTTCTTTTCTAATGGCCAGTAAATCCTTTGCAGTTGGAAACAAGCCATTTTTCTTCTCTATGTGCCTTGTAGTTAACAGAGCACAGATAGGAATTAGCTCCATTGTGTCAGTAAGAAAACTGAGATTTAAAATTTAAAAAGTGGTACAAATAGGGGGAAAGTTCCTAAGTCACCTTTTATCCCCTATCTAAAACACATCATTGGTTAAGTGCTTTGAACCTGTCAGAAAGAGTATAGGAAAAAATACCAAGTAATATCAGCCTGCTAGTCTGGGCTGTTGGGAATATCTATTATGCCATCTGTCACAGGAGATTTTAGGTTGGAGAGCAGCAAATCCGTGACTGGGGACTCAAAGTTCAAAAGCAGAAGGTCTCTCCTCTCTACACACCGTGTGGTGTCTAAATCACTGTCCGAGAGACAGGCGTTTTCATTGATCAGACATCCTGCATCTGCAACTTCACTTAAAAATAAAAGGTTTAAAGAGCCATCGTTTATACATTGTTCCAAGGTCCCTGTAATTTAAATCAATGTGACTGAGATATGTAATACAAAACTTCTAACCCTACTGTCTTCCTCTAACTTACTCTGGGTCTTGGTGGTGTTGCATTTTTATAATGGAGCGAATCGGCAGAGTAGGTGGAGGAAGGTTGGTTTTCCAAAGGGATCAGGTAGGCTGCAGGTCCACGTGGACACATTTGTTACTTCGGGGAAGCGGAGAAGCAGCAATTAGGCAGTGGAGTAATGCTCTGAGGGGCACGGACTCCAGTTCGGTAATACATTCCTTTCTTAATGTGACTTGATGTAGATAGAGTGAGGGCCTATCAGGTGTGAAAAGCCCTGCTGCTCCTGGCGTGGAGTGGCCTCCAGACGGTGATTTGGCGACGTCAATCTAGTCATGCTTGATTTCGACACTTAACGTGGTAAAGCAGGATTTCTCTACCCCCGATCAACTTCTCAATTAGCAAGCTGCCTTGTGTAACGGCCTTGTTTTGCAATCCCTCAGGGCTGCTTCAGGGGTCATTAGGGTGAGAAAACTTGAGCACTCGCTCCAGCTCGAGCAGAGAAGGAAGGGAGCCTCAGAGATTTCCTAAATACATATAACCCTTTTTCAAGTTGTTTGCTTTCATGGGATTGATTCTTGGCACATTAAGAAGCTTAAGGCTCCAGTATCTTCTTTTAACTGCCCCCCTTATCGCCTTTGCAGCTGACAGGTTTTTTTGACAGGCTGAGAGTAAAAAGAGATAACTAGTAGGTTAGTACTTTATTTATACATGTGGACACACAAGCACATAGAAAGACACGCACACACACGTTCAAATATCTTTTAAGTTGTCTTTTCAGGGCCGCTGGTTACCACTGAATATCAGCTGTCAAATGATTCCAGTACCTCATGTTTTTAATATTCAATATGTCTGAGTTCAAAATCTTTGTTTCAACTATATCTGACTTTATTCACTAATGATTTTAAATTGGACCTGCCTTATTCAATATTCTCTCTAAACCCCCAAATAGTATTTATATGAATAATATGCTAATATGAGGTTTTTGTCCGGGGCACTTATGAATAGACATTGAAATATATTTATTTAATGTTTTTTCCTATCTGTGATTTGACTGAGTGGCTTACTCCTAACTTTCATAGGAAGAAAAAAGGTATTTTTCTTTCCTTTTATAAAATGTATCTGGATACAGAAACATATAATAAAAACAGGAAAATTTTAAGAATTGCACTCCTTTAAAAAATCTCTACTTTCAAGCATTGTGGATTTCATATTTATAATTTCCAATTTTGATGATCAATTTTATATCCACTTGCTATTATCACACTGTTAGAAATTAGATGAATAAATTCATATCAAATATCTTAGCAGGTTTGGCCTTAATGTAGTATCCTCGGAGCAAATTACTTTAACCTATATTTCGTGAACAGGTTTTCCCAAAGTGGTTGGTCTCTGTTTCTTACAAAAATATTTAGTTTATTGACAGTGAGCAGAGCATTATATGGTTTATAATATATGTGTGGTTCTAGAGGTAACTGACTTAAATATATTTTATAAGTTGGAAGTTGGATATACGTGGATGTTACATGCCCTAATACATACTCTATTTTTGAAGGGTTTGACATCCAGTTTTAGATTTGTTTAAGAAACAGTTAAAATTCTAGGCACTTTGGCATAGCAGCTTCTAAGAAGTACTTCAAATAATAAGTCCTAAAGGTGACACAATAAAGGAAATAGCTTAGTAGCTCTATTTTTTTAATAAAGAAGATAGATACACATTCCAAAATCATTACTTACAGTCAGCACTGTAGAAACAGCTCTTCACAAAAAAAAAAAAAAGAAAGAGTTTGGACCACTATGCAGAAAACAGAGAATGTTTATGAACAATATTGTATGTGAACATGTAAATATGTAATCTACAGGTTTTATTTTAATTCCTTCTGCAGAGCTTTACTACGTAAAAGTAAAACTTTAATAATTTCTCCTTCTTAATATTGGATTGAGAGTTGTGGTAATTTATTATGGAAAGCATCAAGTTTTAACAAATTAATACTAATGAAATGTACCTTTTTCTTGCAGAAAACCATTTTGTCTTTTTGAATCTCTTTCCTTTTGTCAGTTTCTTATTCCAAAAAGTTCATCTAATCCTACAAATAATTGCTTTCGTGGCTTTATTTTGATAACGTGGGATTTTTCTCTTAAATCCCACTTTGAGGCAATGCAAAAATCCTTTTAAGGATTCACAAATTTAAAAAATGTGTACGTATTTTAAATACTAGCTTATATTAAATAAAAGTTATATACCTTCCCTTTTCAATGAGTTTTAAGACAATGTTACAAGTTCAGTCTGAAAACTAAGTCAGATTTTCTAAATTAGTTTTAGCTGAATGATTTAGTTACACTTTGTTTAGAATGAAGAATCACAGAATTTTATAATTATATAAATATCTTGAAAGGGTGTTTAATTCAATCTGCATATTTGAATCAATGAAGGAACCAAAGAAGAGAAATTTTGAAACCTTTGAGTTCTTATTGCTCTTTGGCTATTACTAGGGTTGCCATATAATTTTCTACCCAACCGAGGACATTTTTGATAAAGATAACATGAGTATATAGACTAGGCAACAGGTTTATATCCAGGGTTGTCCTAGAAAAATTGTGACATATGAATACCCTTGCTTTTAGAGATATTCAATCTATATATTTTTTTCAAATGATTGTGTTTACAGTACCTTCTTAAAGAATTTGAAAACAAATATGTATACTATTTATACTAATGAGATAAATGGTGTTGGATATTAAATTTGCTTTGCAGAAAGTACTTTAACAAAAGTGACCAAATAGCATATGCTTCATGAATCTTAGGTGATTATGTCAAAGAAATTCAGTACAATACAATACTGATGCCTCCATAACGTCATATCCTTAGTTAAATACAAGGATGAATATCTGTGATAACACTTTTTGCATCCCTTTTCTTTGGAAAATTTAACTTATAAAATAGGTGACGCAATGCCCCAAACCCTGCTACTTACCTTAAAAGAAAACACTAGTAATTAGGTTGTTTCTTCAAGGAGGTAAGATAGAATATCAAATAAAATTTCAAACTAAACTCTAGATAATAGATTCTTATATGGGTTGTCATTATTCTCCTACATAGCACTTTTTTTTGAAGTAAGTCATAATAATTAACCCTAGAAGAAATGTTTGATCATCTGAAATTTTACTGGCTAGCTGCAAGAATTAAATAATACCTTACCTATTCAAGGTAAGTGATTTGTTAACTTTTTATGAATAATCAGGTGACTATTGTCACTAAATCACAATCTCTGGATATAAAAGATATCCTTTACATCAGAACAAGTGAGTTTTGCATTGCAGTCCAGATTACACCAATCACTAGTTCATGTTTCACAGTGGCGCTTTGCTAAGCCTGTGCTAGTGCCTGAGTGAATAAGTGGCTCTTGGAAAGATGGTGAAATTGACACATGAAAACATTAAACAGCTTATTTGACAAAGATCTAAGACAAGGTCTTTCCCAGGATTGTTTCCCAACTGTTCACAAAATGACCATGATCATTTTCCTATAATGCTTCTTTTCATTTTCTTTATTTTTCTTTTCTGTTGAAAATTTCAGTATTTGAAGTGCCTTAATTATGAGATAAGTAAAAAAAAAAATATTTTCAAACCAGATACCTCTCCACTTAATTTCTTGTTCACTTTTATATATAGTGTATGGAAAGAAAAGGATGAAAAAGAAAGATAGAAAAGAAGGTAATTATGAGTCTCTAAGAAGTCTGTAAAGATATCAAAAGACTCCAATGCTGATTTTTAGGAAAGTATTACTTACATAAAAAGTTTCACCTAGAAAACCCTATTCAATTTTAAGTAGACAAAGCTTTCTGAAACTCATTACAGAATAGACTATCACAAAAAATTCTTAAAACCTTTTATTATTAAATTGTATAAAGCATATTCCAATTAGCATTAATTGTACTGTAGCTGAAAGTAGCAGCTTCCTGAGCTATATCAAGGGAGAGATGTGTAGTACCTAAATTGCCCACGATATCTAAAATAGTTGTAGATTTTTATGCTCGTGTAATTGTGGCTGATTGGCCTTCCCTTCATTATAAACTTACCTTAAAATTAGAACAAGGAGCTATAGTGATTAGATAAAATATTTGTTTCTACTACTTTAAAAATATAGTTAAAATATTTCTGTTTTAGCACCTACGTGTTATCCTTTATTTTACTGTTTCTTTTTCCCTTCTCCCTTTTAATATTCTAGTTCTTTCCATAACTATGTCTAAAAGTTTGAAAAATCCTGTCTTTTAAATATCAAAACAATAAATACCAAGCTTGACACATTTCTTTTGTTCTAGCAACAAAAGATTCTTTTCAGATCTAAGATTTTGTGATTCTATGAAATGTTGGTACAATTGCCATATTTGCCTGGAAATATTTTTCTCATCAAATGTTAAGGAAAAAACATTCTATTTTACTTTTCTCTCCATAGCTTCTCCCAGTAGGCTGCTGTGATGATCATAAATAGCAGTAACACCTGCTCATAAGGCTTTGGAAAATGGCTATGAGAAGAAATTGACAATTATTTGTTGAAAGGGAAAGTATAATGTTTAAACACTGTTTGCAACTTTTAAGAGTCAGGTGTAGAAAGAGACATGATTCTATGTAGATCAGCCATTACCCTCTGTCAGGCCAGAAACCTAGAGACTTTTATTCAAAGCAACCCCTTCTTGCCCCATTTTTGCAGGGAAAAACAAAGAAGTATAGTGAGAAGGAAAAACAAATTTGGATAAGGGATATAGGTTCTCATGCTAGCTCTGACACTAAATAATTGTGTAAGGTTTTGTGTGTAGACATGGGATATTTTCTGCTCTCTGTAGCAGAGCTAAGACAGGGCCAATTAGCCCAAGCGTCAACCCATTTTTCTTTACATATTGTTCTGTTGCTGTCTTCATGGAGCAGAAAATGGCAAGTTTAGAAAGGAATTAACACTGAGTAAGCCTGAAACTGGAACAATAGGTGGGGCATTGTCATCTATTTCAGATTATGAGAGAGCTATAATGATTCACACTATTAGCATACATATTTTTAAGTTTCAAGTTAGAAAAAAATGTCTCTGGCCTGTATTTTTTCTCATCTTTAAGCTTAGAACATTACAAGAGAGATTTCTAGGATGGATTTCAGTTAGAAAATTTTGGATCTCCATTTGTTTCAAAGTTATAATTGTCATATATCCAGGGATGTAAAGAAAGCTGAAGCTATAGACCAGCACTGTCCAATAGAAACAGAACGTGATCCACATGTTAATTTTAATATTTCTAGTAGCCAAAGTAGCCAAGGAAAGTGTTTTCAAGGTGAAATTAGTTTTTTTAAACAACATATTTAATACAATGTATCCAAAGATTATCATCTCAATATGTAATCAATATTTTCAAAAATCAGTCATGAAATATTTTTCTTTGTTGTGCTAAGCTTTGGAATCTGGTACATATGCCCCACTTAGAGCATCTCAATTCAGACTCACTACATGTCAAGTAGTCGATAGCCACATGTGGCTAGTGGCTAAAATGCCGGTCAGTACAGCAATAGACAGTAAGTGAATGGGTACTTAGCTTGGATTATGAGTGGATTCAAGGTGAGGAAGAAACCAGCCGTTTAGTAAAACTGAAAGGTCCACATCCAGAGTATGGAGGGTATTGCTGTTCTGTTTTCTATGTTTCTCTGAGTATCTCAAGTCTAAAACAATCTATTTTGAATCATAACCTTCAAATTGGAATGGATTCTGTAATTGTTTATGGCAGGTATTTTATACAGATTATTCATAGAGCTTGACTTGATTCTTCTGTAATGCTAGGTTCTTACAAGTCTCGTATAGTTCTAATGGGAAATCAGGTTTCCATTAGCATACAATACCCAGAGAAACAGATGACAATAACTTTCACTAAGATCTCTTTCCTCACCTTTAGTATTCCTTTTGAATTTTCTGTTGTTGCCAGTGTAGTACTAAGTCTAGATCTCAAGAGTTCCAAAAAATCAAAAAGTTAAATATTCTTTCTCCCTCCTGTTCAGCGATAATTTTTACCTGTAATTTTATTACCTCCACCATGTTGTTTAAATGGGTCAGATCATGATCGCTACTCAGTAAGTCCAACTAGTGGCTGGTGGATCTTAGGAATGAGCCCTCTGAGTGGGCTTGAGCACCCACTGCTGCCTGGTGGTGTTCTGTCTGATTGAAGGAAGTGCAGAGTTTTGCCTGAGTGTAGGAGAAGGATGATATTCTGAGGATTCTCTTAAAATACCAACTCACCAAACATGAAGCTTCTATCATCCAAGCTGTCATCACCCATCCAGGCTGTGTAGGTTTCTCTACCTACTCCACCTAACCTCCACTACTACCATATTGGTCATTTTAAAAAACAGTCTTTAAATAAACCCTAATCTTGACCATATAGAGGCTTCTGCTCACCCTCTAACATCATCCCACGATGACCTTCTTTCAGCTCCCCACAGTTCCCTACTTGTGAAATGCCATCTGTCATTCAAGTCCTGCTTCAGCTGGTTTGTCTTCCCTGATCCTCCAGCACAAGCCTACCAAGTGATGTACCATCCTCCCCTTTATTGCAGAGCACTTCTCCTATTCTATCCCTGGGTTATCCTTCTCACTGGTAGCCTGGCAACACACACCCATAGTCATGTGAACATTTCCCACGAAGTACCTCACGTGTAGTAGGCATCTACTTTCATTAAAAAAGTTTCATTGAAACTCAGTTTTCTCTCAGTATGATGAATTATTGCTGGGATTTCAGGTACCAAGTTGTAGTTTTTTGTTTGTTTGTTTGTTTGTTTTGAGGCGGAGTTTCACTCTTGTTGCCCATGCTGGAGTGCAATGGCGCGATCTCAGCTCACTGCAGCCTCCACCTCGCAGGTTCAAGTGATTCTCCTGGCTCAGCCTCCTGAGTAGCTGGAATTACAGACGCCTGCCACCATGCCCAGCTAATTTTTCATATTTTTAGTAGAGATGGGGTTTTGCCATATTGGCCAGGCTGGTCCCGAACTCCTGACCTCAAGTGCCAAGCTGGTTTTTAACATATATATTACTATGTAGCATGGGCTTTTGGTAGTTTTTTACTGAAATTTTAGTTAGGCACTTAGTAAGTTTAACTTCATTTTTCTTCTCTTTCCTTTTCATTCAGTGTAATATCTGCCTATTATGCGTGTATGTGCTTGTTTGGAGAGAGAATGAATTTATATATTAAACTTTCAGCAAATGGCTTTTATGTTTCTGTTTTGGCATGATCTGTATATGTTAATAAAGAAAAATATTATTTACAAAGGCTGAACTAAATAAGCTAAATTAGAGTTAATATTATAGAATTAATTATGAAATAAATAATCTCAGGTTTTAAAATAGAAAATGTCTTTTCTTTAATCTATGGTCAACTTTTAAACTTTTTTGAAAATTTCTTTTTTTAATTAGCACATTATAATGGTACATATTTGTAGGGTACCGTCTGATGTTTCAATGCATATGTATGTTGTGTAATGATCTAATTAGGGTAGTTCAAATACCCATCGCTTCATACATTATTTGTCATTTTTTGTGTGTGTTGAAAACATTCAAAAGCTTCTCTTCTACCTATTTTATAATATACAGTACTTTACTGTTGACCATAGTCACCCTACTGTGCAATAGAACACCAGAACTTATTTCTCCTAACTGTCATTTTGGCCCCATTGACCAATCTCTCCCTTTCCTCCTCCCCTCTCTGCTCTCTTTCCCAGTCTCTGATAACCACTATGCTACTTTCTCCTTCTATGATGTCGACTTTTTATTTTAGCTTCCATATGACTGAGATCATGAGCTATTTTTCCATCTGTGCCTGGCTTATTTCATTTAACATGATGCCCTCCAGGTTCATCCAGGTGGTCACAAATGACAGGATTTCATTCTTTTTTATGGCTGAATAGTACTCCATTTTCTTCATCCATTCATCCATTGATGGGCATGTAGGTTGATTCCATAGCTTGACTATTGTAAATAGTGCCGTAATAAACACAAGAGTGCAGATACCTCTTCAACATACTGATTTCATTTCATTTTAATCCAGTAGTGGGATTGCTGGATCATATGGTAGTTCTGTTTTTAATTTTTTGAGAAACCTCCATACTGTTTTCTATAATGGCTGTACTCATTTGCAATCTCACCAACAGAGTGTC